>NW_004955471.1:7055677-7060384 GCF_000276665.1 Chinchilla lanigera
CTCTCTCTCTCTCTCTCTCTCTCTCTCTCTCTCTCTCTGTCTTTTTGAGACAGGGTCTTGCTATATAGTTCAGACTGGCCTTGAACTCACTATGTAGCCTAGGCAGGCCTTGAAAAGTGATCCTCCTGCCGCAGCCACCCAAGTGCTAGGATTACAGGTGTGCATCACCACCAGCATAATATCACATTCTTAAAGGGAGTTACGCAGTTGCAAATTGATTTCCTCTCACAAACAAACCAAACATCATCTTCTCATATCTTTCCTCTCTTCTCTTCCCCCTCTCCCTCCTTCCTTTCATCCCTCCTGCTCTCCCTCTCTACCTTTCTCAGTAGTGAGGATTGAACCCATGGCTTTCTCTCTGAGCTATATCTCCAGCCCCTCTCCTATTTTTTATTTTCATACAGGCTCTTGATAAGTTGCTGAATTGTCCAAGCTGGGCTGTAACTTGTGATCCTCCTGCCTCAGCTTCCCAGAGAGCTGAGATTACAGGCATGTGCCACCACACCTGGCTTTATCTTTCTTATTGGTCCTTTTCCCCAACCATTCTAAATGTTTTTCTGGCCTTTGTCACACTTTCTCTGATTTGCCCCTTCAGACTGACGATCAGAATACTTCTTGTTCCCAAAACAATATGAATAAATATCCATCAGTATGAACTTTATCAATTCCTCTTATTAAACAATAACTTTCAAGGATAATGAGTACTCAAGTACTTTGCATCTTTCACATGACTACATTTTTCCTTTTCATTCAGGTCCAGAATCTTAATCTACCTTTGAATTCCTTAATTTATGCATCAGGGAATTGAACAGGGGTCAGTACAAGATCACAGAAGCAGAGGGAGGGTAGGGAGAATCAGAACATAGCATGTCTTAGGTTGATGCTGTCCAGGCTGACACAGGTCAGAAGCCCATAAAACACACCTCAGGAAGGGAGAAAGTGAGACACTGGCCAATAAAAAAGTCAGAGATATCCAAATGACTGGAAGAAATGACAAAACGTAGCCCACGAGCGAGCAAATGAGCTACTGGATCTCAAGGCCCTGGGTAGGCAAAGAGCTGAAGTGTGCACAGGGTCCACATGTCATGTGGATCATTAGAGTAGATGACAACCATAGCCAAGCCCAGGGGCCAGAAGGATACGCAGAGGTGAGGAAGTACGTGGCATGTACTACCAAAAACACTGCCTTCTTTCACCCTCTGTTGTAATGTCCCCGTGTTGCTTTAAAATTATATAATCTACAAAGGTGCTGTCTGAGTGTGACACTTGGCTCTAAGTCAGAAATCTCAACCTTCTGCCTTATTTTTACAAGCAAGCACGGAGGGCCAGCCTGGCCGGCAGGTGTGTCCTCACCCCAGAAACACTGCACTCTGCTGAGCTCAGAGCCGGGGCTCAGCCCAGCCAGGAGCAGGGCACCCTGGAGGATCTGCGACTCTTAATGAGTCCTCCCATAAGTACCATGGAGGGAAGAGGCCCTTTCTGACAGCACTTGTTGTTTTACACACTTCACCTCATTTTAAGGGTACAGAGGGAATGGCAGTTGGTTTCTGAGTTTGCAGGGAAAAGTGCTAAAAGCAAATAAGTAGTTGGGAAATTATCTTGACGTTTATGGAATGAGCAAGACATTAATGTGTAATAGAGGGGGTTACAACTGCTCTGGGAATGCTATTCCAGTGCCTTGGAGAAATGGCTCACCATTTGTTTTAAAGACTTCAAAGAATAGCAAAAAAGCCACTCTAGCAGTTTTAGAGAAATAGCTGTGGCAAACGTGAGGGGGGAGGAGGAGGAGCGCAGGTGTACCAGGACCGAGGAGCAGGGTCTGTCAGGAAACATTTACTTCAGAATAAGACAACCACTCACTGTGCAGCAAAATGAAATTTTTTTCCAGCACTAGCATTTCTACCTCCTTACCCAGCCATTTTCAGACTTTGTTAGAAAGTAGGATTCAAAACAATGCAAAGCTCAGATAAAAATATGGTTTGATCCTGTTTGTCAGAATTGAGAGAAGCATTTGCCATGGATTTTCAGTATAACTCCCCCAGTATGCCTATTCCTTCATCCTATTGTGATTTCCTCTATGTTGCTTTATTTAAAATTGTACAATTGAAAAAAGTGCAGGGATTATTCAATGTATGTGGCCAAATTTCTCATTCGACAGAAAATTACACATGCTTCTGTCTTTGTTAGTGACCAACCCCTCTGAGTGCTTAACTCTCAATAAATATTATGTGATGTATTTACTTTTATGTTCTTGGCTATAAATTACGTGACCAGCCATAGTCTGAAATTTTACACATTTTGGCTACTGTGCTTTTTGTAATAATGAATCAAAATAGATTTATATTCAAATATTGTTTTCTTAAATTAAAAATAGAGAGAAAGAGATTTCAGGATTTTCAAGGCACTCAGGAAATGTGATTCTACAGTGGAAGTGTGTTAAATGACACCTCCAAGACAAACTGAAGAATGCTTTTCTTACTATAGACACCAGAAGAGAACAGAGAAACTTTTGAAAATAGGAGAATCTCAAATGAGATATTAATAATTTTAGCAAAAATTTCAGTATTTCAGTTTATGCAAGATAATCTGAATCCATCAAAATGAACATATTTGATTCTGCTTTAACTAGATGGGGCTGTAACTTTTCAAAGCAATGAACTCAAATTTGTATTTAGTAGGATTTTTTTTCATGTTACTGACCTAGTTTCAGACATGGACTCACAAACCCTAAATCCCTAGGCGAGTGAGACAAAAAGTTACTTGCTTATATTCTGCAATTTATTACATTAATTTATGGTCTTTCAAGTCTGGGCAGGGGATGGGCTGTTCTTGTTTTATAGAAGAACCTTTTTGTGCTTTGTTGGGGATGTTTCCAGCTATTTAACAATTGACTCTAATAGAATCTTATGAATAAATCTAATGAAAACATGAAGAAATAAAATTTAGAGGCCAAACATACAGTAGCTTATTGTTCACCCTCTGGAGAATAGAAATACCTTCTCTAACAAGGTACAATGGAGCAAACAGGAACTAACACTCAGGTTTCAATGCACCAGGCAGTCGGGGTCAGGAGGGGGCCAAGGCTGGACCTTAATCAGGTCGGAATGAACAAGTTCAAAGACAGGGTGCATAAAGAGGTAAATTCTACTTTGGGATGTGTTCATATGATTGTGAAAATTGTTTTAAGAGAGAAACAAATTACCAAAACTAGTTCTCTGTCCTTTAAACCATTTCAAGTTTTCTTTTCTTTTTTTTTTGGAAGGGACTGTGGAAGTAGTGTTTTCTCTTTTACTAAGGTCAACCCTTATTTGGCCTACTCTCTTAGGTTTGAGGGAGTATAGAAAGCTTCACTAATTCGCTTCTCTCTCTCTCTCTTCCTGTCCGTACACCACAGCCTATATAGATGATTTTAAAATACAAAATTCTTCAACACATCAAGACTTCTACTGGAGTTTCAATAAATGTCTTCACTTGCCTGGGTCTCAGTGTCCTCAGCTCTACAATGAGAAGTACATGTGATCAGTGTTTGTCCCTAAATGTCACCCATGCCACTGGTGGTACATGAGGTGACATTACTTGGTATAAATAAGGGCAGTTTTTAAAGCTTTGTATCTATTTTGCTAGCCTATTAATCCTGTGATGTTTCAGAATATTAATGCTTGGAAGTAATTTGAGTGCCTAATTTGTATTAAAATTCAACAAAAAATCAAGTAAATGACAAGCACACAATAAAATAGCGACATTATTTTTTTTAATGAGAAACATTTGGAATACAGACTAGCCCTGAGGATGTGGCTCAGTTATAGAGTGCTTGCCTAGCAAGTGTGAGACCCTGAGTTCAATCCCTAGTGCAAAAACATAACACCAAAAACCTTAAGCTAGAGAGTCCCTGAGGTATATTTTAGCTCCAAGTCTAAAACGTTTATAATATTTTAAGCCTCTCTTCCAAATCTTGTTCATATTAACTTCAATAGAGAAGCCAAAATTAAATAAGGCAGATGATGATTAAACTGCAGAAGTGGAAAGAAAGAAAGGCAAAATGCTTGGGTAATTCTTAGGCTTCATGATCACTCAGGGATTAAAACTGGATGTGCAGTTTTTTACTGTGACTTTGACACAAAATTTTCATGCTGTTGTCTAAGCAACTAACTTCATGTACCATTTTCATAAAAGCTTTAAGGAAACCTTCCTTGAATTATAAACTCTATAAATATATCCCAAATATTTACTTTAGAGCAACATTAAAATGTATTCTAAGCCGGTCATGGTGGCACAGCCTGTAATCCCAGCACTCGGGAGGCTGAGGCAAGAGGATCTCTGCAAGTTCAAGACCAGCCTGAGCTACAAAGTGAGCTCAAGGCCAGCTTGAACTGCATAGCGAGACCCTGTCTCAAAAAAAAAAAAAAAAAAAAAAGTATTATAAAAGAGCTGCAAATTCTGTTCTGGTTGTCCTGTACCCATTTGTGGGAATGTAGCACTTAGAAAAGTGATAATAATATACATATTATTTTAGTTAATTAAGTGCAGTACACTTGTATTTTATAAAATGTGTCTAATGTAATCCTCACAATGACCCAACAGAAGATATATTAGTTCCCCTAGTTTCAGGTTAAAAAACTGCAATTCCCCAAATTTCCTAACTTGCTGACTACCTTACCCAAGGACTCATATCATAGTCTATGGTAAACATTTTTAAAGTATTCCATA
>NW_004955471.1:7060560-7085624 GCF_000276665.1 Chinchilla lanigera
TCTCTCTCTCTCTCTCTCTCTCTCTCTCCCTCCCTCCCTCCCTCTCTCCTTTCTCTCTCACAAAAGGAGATGAAGAGACCTTTGGGATTAACCAAGAAAAGCTTTTGGGGGAATCACAAATTCTTGGAGAGCAGGTTAGAGACTCAGGCTTCAGTAGTAACTACAGGGTGAGTCATTTCACGGAAACACGGAGGTTATCCTTGAGCTCTGCTGTCTGCCTTAACAGATAATAGCACATGCTGGGGTCCTTGGATTGAGATTCTGCTTACGCAGATAACTTCTGCTCAGGGTGAGAGCTGGCATCGTTCAAGACTACAGTAGCCTTTTCCTTCCCCCCGGCTTATCTGTCCATGTCCCCAGCAAGGAGTCTGTCCTCTTGCTGCCCTCTCTACTCACAGTGAGCTTTCAACAGATAGTGCCCATGCTCTTTGTCAAGTCACAAAGCTACACCTTCACTTTTCCTCCCTGGGTCAGGCAGCTTTCCGTTACAATGACAAAGTACCTGAGAGAATAAACTTAAAAGGGAGGAAGATTTATTTTGGAGGTTGCATTCCATGGTTGCTTCACCCTGTCACTTTGGGCCACTTTGGACAGCCTTCCTGTCCAGTATATCATAGAGGTAGCATATGGTGAGAAGGCCTGTTCACCTCATGATGGCCAGAAAGCTGAAAAAGGAAGCAGACGGACTGGGATCACAATATCCCCTTCAAGGTCATGCCCCCAATGACCTAACTTCCTCCCATTAGGCTCTACTCCTAAAGATTCCACCACCTCACAGTAGTGCCACAAACTGGGGACCAAGCCTTTAACATATGGGCCTGTGGGCATGTATCAGTTAGGGTTCACTAGAGGAACAGATTTATTATAAATACATAATATATTTAATATATACATGATACATATAATATTTACAAGGTAGGCTTACAATGATCACCTATTGAGTCAAGTGAGGGAAAATGCAAAAGGGCCCCCAGTGCCCTTTGTCTTGAAGAGCTAGACAAAAGCCAAAGGCCTGGAGCTTACTGCAAAGTCCTGTGCAAGTCCACATTGGGAAGGGGGTGTTGAAAGGTCTGTGCTGGAAGGCCGAAGAGTCTGTGCTGCAAGCCTGGAAATAAACATCCAAAGGTGATGGCCAAGACAGGAGCTTTTCCAAAGAAGCAGAAACAGACTACCTTATTCTTCCCCTTTTTATTCCATTAACGCTACAAACCTATTGGCTGGTGCCACCCACACTCAGGCTGGGTCTTCCCTCTTCAGTAAGTCAATCATCCATCCAGATATACCCAGAACTCTGCTAAACCGATCTGCTAGGTCTTTCTTATTCAAGTTGACACCACAACTATCACAGGGGGACATTAAAACTCCAAATTATAGCACTCCCCTTTTATCACAGAGGAGTCTTTTTGGAATGCTCTAAAACTCAAAGGAAAACCAGTATCCATGCCCTTCTCTTTAAGAATTCTGTCGTCCAAAAACAAGGTGGGAAGACCTGAAATTAGAAATTACATCTGCATATATAGTGATTAACCTTGTGGTTCTTCCAAAGAGAGAAAAATGTTACCTAAATTAAGTTGCTTTTTAAAAAACTAGAAAAAGAAGCATTTTATCAAGTGGGGAAATAAAACTAAAGACACATAATATTTGGAAAGCACTCAGTCATAAAGATGCTACGGTGACAGAGAAACTACTTCTAACCATACCTGTTTAAAATTTAATGGCTTTAGCTACAGTCAGTTGATAGGTGCCGTGTTATAGTGTAGATCTAAAATACTCATTTGTGGATTTACCCATTGATGAGTTTGGTAACTGAATGTGTTGTTAAGAGATAGGGCCTGGCTAGAGACAGGTCACTGGGGATGTGACCTGGAAGGGTATAGTATTCTTCTTCTCTGCTTCCTGGCTACAATGGATTGAGCATCTTCTCTCTGCGATGGGAAACCAATTAATACATGCCAGAGCAATTGTTTGAGGGCAAAGAGCCCAGCAAAGAAAATACGGATGTAACCCTTTGGCTTAATCCCAACGAAATTATCTGTTATCAGCCCCATCTCTTGCTCACAGATAAAATCCTCAAGGAGACTACTTAGGAGACCTCTAGAAGGCCTCAGGATCCAATACATGAAATCGCAACTCTAGTAGGAAAAAATGGCTCAAAATCATCAATCTCAACCTATCCATTTCTTCTTTGTCATGGGAGGCAGGATGTACACCTTTGTCTTATACTTGGACTCCAGCTCATTTGCTTCACTTACAATGTCTCATCTGGATTTTTCCTTTGTAGGGCCAACCCCCACATCCAGACACCATAAATTTCTTAGATAAACAATTTATAAGGAGGAAAGGTTTATTTAAACTTATGGTTTCAGAGAATTCAGTACATAGTCATGCGCCCTGTTGCTTTTGGGCCTCTGACGAGACAGAACATCATGGTGGGATGGTGGGATGGAGCAAAGATGCTCCCTTTCATGACAGCCAGAAAGAAAAGGGAGACAGAAGAAAGATGGAAGAGGGGCTCCTAAGGAACTCTCCCAGTGACTTAACTTCCTCCAACTTCTCAAAGGTTCCATCCTCTCCCAATAGTGCCATGGGCTGGGGACCAAGTCTTTGGGGAGACATTCAAGATCAAATCTGTAGTTCCCTATTTAGCTCAGATTATCCTTGAATTGCAGCCTGGGAAGGTGCTCTATTCTCTGTCTCCTGTCAGGTACAGCCTGCTTGGGAGAGGGTTTCAACTTTAGAGGATCATACTGAGGGAAAAGTAAGGGGTGGTATATTCCTCGGAGAATTCCCAACACTGAACATGCCCTGGGCCTCAGAGGGCACTTAGTACACACAAACAAACCAAGACACAGACCACCTCACCCCTTGTACAAACAGTGCACACTGACATTTTCTTTTGTAATTTTTTTTTTCTGTTTCATTAAAAAAGTATATCAATACTTCTTCAGGTACTCACTAAATTTATTTTGTTACCCACGAACGGATCGTGACCTACTGTTCCAAATGATTGCTCTGTGAGAAAGATGTAGGAGGGAGTCTGCTGGATAAATTCTTTGAGGACAAATGAAAATTTATAAGATGGCCCCCTTGGAGCCTTCTCTTCCTGTGTGCCCTGACCCGGTACTCTGGTGCTGCTTCCCTCCCTTTGTCATGAATCTGACCCAGACTTCCCTGATGCAGGGCTTGACGGTGGCCTTTGGCCTTTGTTCTCCTGCCTGCGGCCTCCACTCCCAGCTCCACCCAGCCTTCCTGTCCAGGGTTTCTCGCCCCTTTAAACTATGTACTCGGCCATGATATGAGATTACAGCTTCACAGACTCATCACCATTTTAATGATTCTAAGTTTTAACCCAAATTTGCAAGCTCAAAAATGCATTTAGCATGGTTTATCTTGAACAACTTGACACAAAAGTGAGTCCAAGTACTGATGTCATAACTGTCAGTTATAAAAGAGATTGAGACCAACAAATGGCAGAAGTACACCCCCTCGATGTCATATTTTTGATGTCTGTCTTATTCTCCAAGATTTCAACAGAAGTCATAATTTTTCTTCATAAATTTTATTATAGATTATATTATTTACTTGTGACTACTTCATTAGCCATAGTCTCTTCCACAAGACCTAAGTTCACCGAGACCAAAGACTGTTTTGCTGATTCCCCAGCAAGGGGCCATTGCACAGATCGTGATAGGTTGCAATAAATACTTGCTGAATGAATAAGTGAGTTTTCTCTTTGAGAAGACTTCTGTAGGCTTTTTTTTTCTGGCGAAGGCTTTGAACTTCCTCTCATACCTTGTAAGCTACAACAGTGAATGTGAAATTGATGCTGAATCTAAAAATACACATAAGACTCTACAGATGTGGGTTATCTCTAAGATTCCAGTTGAGGTTTAATGCCCAAACATGTAAGAATCCAAGCTTTAACTGTAGCTCTCTAACCTAATAGCTATCACCAATGCACAGTTTACAATAAGTCTATTAGGTGGAAACTCTTACTGTTTTCTATTTTATGGAAGAGGAAATTGAGATAAGAAAGCTTAATCCAGGTATCTTTGGACTGTATCATTTGTGCTTTATTCCACCCTTTATAAAATATCTTGCTATCTAAATTTAAAAAGTATTTCTTTTCTCCGTCCTCTGAGAGTCTCTCATATAAAGACAGCATTAATAAATGGCACAGAAAAGGAGAATGAACTTTTAAATTAACTTATTCCAGAAGAAAGTGTGGACAGTCATAATGGAGTGAATTTTTACAGATGTTTACATCCATTCTGAGCACACCACTTAAAAATGCATCTTCTCTTTGTACAAATAAGTGACCAAACTTCTCAACATCACTACTGGCTCACATTAGATTAAATTCTTTCAAACATAACTGAATGTCCAAGTATCTGAGAAGTAGCTGGTTCTAAAATAAATCAAATTAAAAAATGGGAAGTGGAAGAAAGAACAATTTAACTGTAAGAAGAAATACTGAAGCTGTCTTCAATCAGTTTTTTTTTTGTTGTTTTTTTTTTTTTTTTTTTTTTTTTTTTTTTAGTTAAAAGAGGGAGATTTGACTCATCTGAAATTTTTTTTTTTTTTTTTTTTTTTTTTGGTTTTTCTCCGGTACCGGGAACCGAACTCACGACCTTGCGTTTGCCAGGCAGGCGCTGTGCCACTGAGCTAAATCCCCAGCCCCTCATCTGAAATTTTAAGAATAATTTTTCTTGGAGCATGAAAATGGTTCTTGAGATTTATTTTAATCTGAAAGTCCTGTTCATCTCTTTTCAGTTTCCTGGAATTGAGTGTGGAGAGTGTGTAAAAGGTGTTAGGAGCACAGTGTGAGTTTTAGAGAGCAATGTTTATTACATTTTTCAGTTATTTACATCTCAAAAGGACATACATCTTGTGGGTCTTTCCATCAGAGTAGGTTATTTGTAAGGTTCTTTAAGACTCTGCCTAGCAGCAAACACAGGGATCACCTAAAGGACTGGATAAATGTGTACTAAGTAGAAAGCGATTTTAAGAGCAACTGCAGCACATGGGGGTGAAGGCCATTCCTGCGGACTCAGATGTCAATAATGATCAACCCCTGCCTCGCTTTTCTTCCAGCTCTATTTTTCCCTTGTCCACCCCACCTTGGTCCCGGGAATTAAATCAACATCCTCTCTGCAAGCTCTGGTGTTTCTTGACTTGCAGCAGGGCTGTGCATCAATACACCCATCATAAGTTGAACAGACCACAGTAATGATGCACTTAACACACCTATCCGGCTAAGCGTTGTGTTTTGGCCAGAGAGCACACTATGGAGTGGAAGTTATTTCCTCTGGTGACAGCAGGGCTGCCTCTGGACCTCTGCCCCTCATCACAAGAGAGGATCAAAAAGATCAAAATTCCAAGTGTGGTTTCTACTCAATAGCTATATCACTTTTGCACCCTTGAATAGATGAAAATCATTAAGTTGAACCATCATAAATAAGGGCTTGTCTATAATTAAGTATCAAAGACTTAGCTGATAACATTAAGGCAACAATTTCTTAATTTCTTCCCCCACATAGTACAGTTGGGGCTTGGACAGCTTCCAAGTGAAGCAGACCCATTATGCGCAAAAACCAAAGAGGGAACTTGTGCAGATGATACAGTGATCTTTTGATGGCCAACTCTGATGTTTTCACAAGGAGGTAGCTAGAGAATAAGGCAAAGGACAGATTTTAGAGTTACTAGAATCAGCTATTTTGTGACATCATGGTGAAAAACAATTA
The DNA here is from genome assembly GCF_000276665.1 of Chinchilla lanigera. Classification (NCBI taxonomy): domain Eukaryota; kingdom Metazoa; phylum Chordata; class Mammalia; order Rodentia; family Chinchillidae; genus Chinchilla; species Chinchilla lanigera. The sequence continues at coordinate 7,066,305 of NW_004955471.1, forward strand.
CATAATTTATGGAGGGAGCCCTGTTACTGTCATCACAGGTTGCCTCACCAAGTGACCTGCAGTCACTGGGAGAGACTGTCTGGTCTGTGGATGTCCCATCTGCAAAAATGTACATGTAATGAACAGAAAACACAGAAATGTGAGCTTCTTTCTTCTCATATCATGGGAAATAAATTTTTACTCTTGTTCATGTGTTATCCTGTTTTCTGTCATGTGGAGGACCACCTGGATGGCTCTCCTTGAAAAAAGAACAGTTGTCTCCAATTTAGCCAAAGCTGCTCCTATTTCCATGTATTGATACGTGCAGAGCTGGCTGAGTTTTGCCTTTATCCCCTGGATTGACTTTAAGCAATGCACATGGGCCTAGTCCAAGGTGCTGCTGTGTAGTCTTTAAAACAATGCCACAGGTCAGTGAAGCCCCGCCTATAGCTCCCAAGTAATCTGTGTGAGCTAGGCTGAGAAATGCCCTGCTGTCAGCGGAGAATGAACCTCGAGAAAAGAGGCTATGACTTTTCAGGGCTTGAAAATTACACATCAAAACTGAAGCACCAACTCCAAAATACTAAATACTGCCCCAATCTGAGATATGCAAATTACTCTTTCTGCAGATCTCTCTCTCTGCACGTTGCAGAGGTGATTTCAGGCCTCCTAGCTAGCCCAGCTCACAGCATACTTCTCACCAGTGTCACAGTCACTCATCCTCGAGCCACTCCCCTCTTCACAAATTAATAAAGTCTGGGTTCAGCCCTGGGTCAAGGCCTTTATTCCAGCTAGCCATCACTCTAGCTGGACTTAAGATTCTAGCGGACTTAGGACTCCTTTGGCTCCCCACCATCTTAGATATATATTAGATACATATTTGTGTCTTTATTTGCATCAAGGGTTGCACTGGAGGTGATAGATTGGAATGAACTTGCTAGAATTCCAGTAACTTTCCCTTGGGATTACAAATATAAGCTTCAGCAAACTGCAACAAGGTCTGGAAAGGGTTTCTTTACTGTTATTGTGACAGAATACCTGAGACAAACAGGTTTTGAGGAGGAAAGATTGATTTGGCTCACAGGTTCTGAGATGTCAGCTCATGATCTGCTGGCTCTCCTGTTTGGGCCTGTGGGGAAGCAGAACCTCATGGTGGGAAGCATGTGGTAGAGCACAGCTGGGGGGAAGCAAAGGGAGAAAGAGGAAGGGGTTGGGGTCCCCATATCCCTCTCAAGGGCACAACTCCAATGACTCAGCTTCCTTCCAGTAAGAGCCCCCTTCTAAATGCTGCATCCAGTCTCAATAGCACCACAAGCTAATACCCAAGCCTTTAGTACATGTTCCTTGGGGGGCATTTAGGATTCAAACCCTAACAAACCATTTTGGGAAAAAGAATGGAGTAGTATTATCAACAATGTAATTTTTTTAAAAACCATGCAACTATCATAACTGTAAAAAACTCCTTCATTTTGCTGGCGAACTCCCACATACAAGGTTCAAATATAGTTGAGCTTATAATGTATATACATTTGCGCAGAAATATTTAACAGTAAATAAATCCACCCACTTGAACAAAACCCTGTTCTTTGATCTGTTTACTGAAATGTACTGCATACATTGCCAAATACTTCATGGTTCAAGTTCAGCACAAATCCTTTTCTTTTCTTTTCTTGAAGAAGGGAGGATCCCATAGGATATTAGACAGTTGCTTAACTTTGGGACTTGTGCTGTCATGGGATATTACTTGTAAACTAAACTTTATACACAATTGGACCAAACAGAGCATTTAAAATACACTGACCTTGGGTTCCCCCAAGCTTCCATATGGCTTCCCCTTCTACCAGTCCATTAAAGTTCCTGGAAAGGAGCAACCATCACCTTCTGGGAACCCTCTGGCTCTCCGATCAAGTCCTCACGGCAGTGTACTTCACAGCACATGCTGTTGGTGCTCCTCCTGCTGCTGCTGTTTCTTCCTTCTCTTCTTGTCTTCCCTCCTCCTCCTGTCCTTCCTTCTCTCCATCTCCTCGTCCCTTTGCTCCTCCTCATCCCTCCTACTTCTTTCTCTCTTCTTCTTTGCTTTTCCTTGACCTCCTCCTCCTCCTCCTCCTCCTTCTCCTCCTCCTCTTCTTTTTCTTCTAGTATTGGAGACTGAACTCAGGGCCTAGGCACTGAGCTACCTCTCCAGCCCTTTTCTTTTTGTTTTGTTTTGTTTTGTTTTGTTTTGTTTTGTTTTTCTCCCGTACCGGGAACCGAACTCATGACCTTGCACTTGCCAGGCAGGCGCTTTGCCGCTGAGCTAAATCCCCAGCCCGTTCCAGCTCTTTTCTTATTTTGAGACAGTCTTGCTAGGTCATTAGTTGCCCAGTCGGGGTTCACACTGGTGATCATTCTGCTCCCAGAGTTCTGGGGTTAAGGTGTGCTCTATTACACCCAGCTCCCTGCTGCTGCTTCTTCTGTCCTTCCTTGGGCTCCCTCACTATCTTCTCCTGTGTAACGCAGCCCTTAAATGTTGGAGCTTTCCAGGCAGGGCTCAAACCAGAGCTCTCATTTCTTCTTTCTCAATATCATCTTCCTAGGGCAGTCCATCTGTGCTCATGGTTACCAGGGCCTCCCCAAACCTCCAGAGCTCATATATCATATCTATTCACCCTACTTATAAAAGCGATTCCCTACTGTTTTTCCTCTTCACAGTAAGAGTGAAGATGTAGGTGGAAATAATCACAGAAGAGAAATCGGAGCAAGAATCCAGAGCCATCCTGTACTGACATTTATGGGGGGAGATAACGTCTTACAATGATGTTAGCTGGAGCTGCTCTTGGTCAGTTAGCACTACCAATAAAGATGCCATTTGATGTGACAAAATAAGTGATGAAATGATTTTATCATCACGTAACTGTTTCAGATAAAATGTTCAAACACCTGGAATTTGCTTAAAGTTTGCAATCACCCCTGACTCATGAAGAACACATTTTTAGACAGTACCTAGCTCTAGGGCTGGGGTGTAGCTCATGCTGGAGCACTTGGGTAGCATGCAAAGGGCCTGGGTTTGATCCTCAGCACCACACACACACACACACACACACACACGCACACTTTGAATTCCTTCCATTTTGTTAATCTGGGAGCCATTTTAAAACATCATATAGTATGAATTAGCTATCAAATGCTTCAAATATTTTGAAAGAAAAAGTGTTCAGTGAATGACATTATACAACTAGAAAGCAAGTTAACTTGATAATATTCTTTTTAAAAAAAAAATAAGGTGCAATATTTGACCATCACTACTATAGTAGAGATAGGAAGATTTATTGCTTGAATTAATGATGTCTGTATCTTCTGCTATAACACTTTGTTAGTATGTGTCAAATGATCGCAAAAGGACACAGCTCAAGTACATCATCAGGACTAAGAAAAGCTGGGCTGAGAGAGCAAGCAGGCCCTCCCAGAGCCTCTTGGCTATTCCTTGAGATGTGATGACCCCCATAGCAGAAGTGGTGTGCATGAGGGAGAGAGAGAGAGAGAGAGAGAGAGAGAGAGAGAGAGAGAGAGAGAGAGAGAGAAAGCAAGAAGGGGAGAGGGAGAGAGGAGCTTGAGGGTGCCATGCTGAAACTACTGAAACTAGCTGAGTAGTGCTCACGAAAGGGCCCAACAGGGGCTGGGGGTGTAGCTCAGTGGGTGGGGCGCCTGCCTAAGACTTGAGACCTGGGGCTCCATCCTCTGCATCCCGCTCCAAAGGAGGAAGGAGTTGAACAGCAAAACCAGGGCGTTTATTTCAGCTTTGGCTTCTGGGTCGGACAGGAGTGTTTTTAACGGCAATGTGAAAACCAATTATAAACATCCTTTCTACTTCTCTGAGGGTTTTTAGGGACAGCTCAATACAAGGCAAAGCATCAATTAAGAGAGAAGATTTCCTGGTGGCAGGGGGCCGCTGTGGCACCCCAGTATGTGTGTGGATATTGACAGGGAGCTCCGGTCTCTGCTCCCCGCAGAGACATATCTGGCTGGAGACAGGAGCACCGCTGACAGAGGTTCTGTTCCCAAAGACAGCACCGCGGACAACTGCAGATGGAAGCAGGAAATGAATGAAAAGCCTTCATGCGAGGAAGTAACTGTTGTGATGACAGCGAGCATGGATGTGGAACGGCATGAAGCCTAGCAAGGGGCTCTTAGTGGAAATATCCAGGGAGAGAAAGCAGATCCGGAGAGGCCGCACAGATGCAGTGGCGTCAGTGACATCAGGTTAAGAATCACGTTAAAGCCTCAGGGAGGGGATCAAACATTAATTCCAGAACCACTCTGTATATCCTTAGATGTTCACTCCATATACATTTTGAGTAAGTTAATGGCTTGGTTCACTCTATATTGTTATTTGCCAATTCAATTCAATTGCTGCCTATTTTGGGATCTTTTTAATCCTCTGAGTTAAAAAAAACCAAGAGGTTTTATTAAAGAAAAAGAGTGGTCCATCATGAACCCAACTGCGGACTGCAATCCAGATTCCCTCCAGAACAGGCTGTGGGGAGCTCGCCCCTGCCTCAGTAGGCCTTACTTTATGCTTGTGAAGTTGATGTTAATGGAACATGAATGCTTCTGACCGTAAAGTGAGAGCTGAGAAGTGAAGGAAAAGGAGAAATGGAATATTTTTCCTTGGCCACCTCTTAGGCTTTTGTCTTTCATGCTCTTGTGTGTATGTGCGGCTCTGGGGATTGAACCTGCGGCATCTGCGCTAAGCCACATCCCCACCCTCCACACACCTTTTCATTAAGTTGCTAAGTTGCCCAGGCGGGGCTCAAACCTGCAATTCTCAGCCTCCCAGAGTGCTGGACCATTCATCCTTTCAAAGTATGTGTTGGTCCTTAATGGCCAAGCTGGATCTCCCAAGACCTACAGCCACTGCTGGGGCTGGTGTGGCAGGTGCTACGGCCTTCACTGCAGGGATGATGAGTCAGTTGCGAGTTAGGGAAACTGGATGTGAGTTTACCGTGTGTACTAGCTACCAGCCGAATAACCCTGCTCACATCTCCTGGCCTTTTCACGTCACTTATAGTTTATTTCTGTTGACAATACTCTCCCCTCGCACCCAGGGCCCTCTTTGGGCTGGCTCTGCCTGTCCCTTCTCTCTGTGGCCCCTCCTTCTTTTGTTTTTGTAGACAGGGTCTTGCTATGTAGTTCAAGTTGGATTCACTAGGTAGAGCAGGCTGGCTTTGAACTTGCAGTGACCCTCATGCCTCAGCCTCCTAAGTGCTGGGATTACGGGCATGCGCCGCCACGCCCGGCTGGCCCCTCCATTCTTAAACTCTGCCTGGAGCACCTCTCCCTGGCTACACCTATTACCTTCCCTGCGCAGGAGCGTCTTTCCAACAATGCCGACCAATGTCAGCTTGCAAAGGCTCTGAGACACTGCTCTCCTCTGTTCCTTTCTCACCTTCCCATCGCCACCCATCACTCCAGTGACTTCAAGGCCAAGCCAGATCTTGAGTTCAGCAAGAAACATCCTCAGAGCCTCTCAGAACATGTTCCCCCGCCCTGCAGCAGTGTTTGAGTATACGGCTCTCTTTCCTGCTCCCCCTTCATTGTAGGATTTGCAAAGGAAGGACCAAGTCTTCTGTACCACAGTTTCTGGTACTCCGCTTATTTATTTATTTATTTATTTATTTTTATGGTACCAGGAATTGCACTCACAACCTCAGGCTTGCCAGGCAAGCACTTATGCCGCTGAGCTATCTCCCCAGGCCCCTAAAATTTTTTTTTTTTTTGGTACCAGGAATCGAACTCAGGACCTTGAGCTTGCCAAGCAGATGCTTGTGCCACTGAGCTATATCCCCGGCTCCAGCACCCTGCTTATTAACTTTGTTGAATTTCTTTGAATACAATAATTCTTGGCAGGTTTTTATTAAATAATTATCCGTGGGATACATATAGAAGAATTTCTGTTTAGGTTGTTTACTGAACGCAAAACACATCCTAAGTGTTTTTAAAAATGCCTTTGTTGAGATGGAATTCACATACTAGACAATTCACCATTCAAACTGTGCAATTCAGTGTTTTTAGTATATTCACAGGGTTGTGCAACCATCACTGTGACCCAGTAGCACAATAGATTTGTCTCTCTATAGGAAACCCTGTCCCCGGGAAGAGTCACACTCTACAGTTCTACATTTCCCCCAGCCCCTGGCAACAACTAATCTGCATTCTATCTCTGTAGATTTGCCTATTCTGGACCTTTCATAGAAATAGAATCATGCAATATGTGTTCTTTTGTGATCTAAGTTTTATGCTGCTGAAACAGTACGAGAGTTTTCTTTCTCAAAGTTGGCTCCTTTAAATAAACCTCTGGCAAAATCCATCCTAGGAGCGAGAAATCATCAATCAGGCAGCGGAAACACTGAGTGACCTTTTTGAGGGGATTTGTATTTTCGCAGGGAATAACAACACCATCGTGCAAATAAACAGCGCTTACTGAAGGGAGGCTGCTTAGGGAGAATATAAAACACGTCCCGGGGACAGCCGACCCCTCCCCAGGTGGACTCTCACCTTCCCCCTCCTACCTGATTTGAGGAGTTGTCCAGTTCTTGAAAAAAGCCAAAATTCAGCCTGTGTCTTCTCATTCAGAGAATGAGGGGGCTTTCTCATAACTCTGAAAAAGTTTTCTGACACTTAAATTCATCCTCCTAGAGGAACAAATATAAGCCTAGATTACCAACGCCATGGCTTCTAAGAGGCACATTTTTTCACATTTAAATGCTGCTCCAGTTGGGCTACATCTAAGAGCTGCCACTGCCTACTAACAGCCACAAAAGGGTTGCCATTGCTCCACAAGCACAAGCCTGTCCCGGCGGTTCCATTGAGATGTGGACCTGGTTGCCACTGCCTCCGTGAGTTCCGAGGCCATTGGCAATGTTTGCTAGACGTGTACCCTGTCATTTGCCATTGACATCTGACATACCCGTAGCTCCTGATGTAACAGAGAATTAGCACTGTATGAAGGAAAAAAACACAGATATTGCTGGCTAGAGATTAAAAAGTGATTCAGAAGACAGACTCTTCATATTTGAAAGTTTTTGGAATATCCTAGCCTTAAATTTCCTTTTGAAAGCACGAGAGTGATATGTAATTTTTTAAAAATCTGCATCTAAACCTAAGTAAGCATTTGCAAACTGATTACAAAGGAGAAAGCTTGCGTTAGTGTTTAATTAGCAGGTGTCTGTTTCTCTCTTTGCAGTACACAAAATGACACCTTCTACAAGCTCAAGTTCTGCAGCTTAAACCCAACATATATCTGTTGGGTTTTCGTGTTCTACCTCCTCTGTGAATTTGAGGTGAGGTCTGGGGAACGGAGCAGAATTCTCAGAGACTCGGGGCTGGGGATATAGCTCAGTGGTTATCAGCGCCTGCCCGGCAAGCGCAAGCTCGTGAGTTCGATCCCCGGTCCCGGAAAAAAAAAAAAAAAAAAAATTCTCAGAGACTCAGCCCACTAAGGCTAGGAGAGAGAAGTGCTCCAGGAATTTGTGAGGTTACTCTTCATGCTCCAGCGTTTATAGGGAGAACAATAACAAACATCGCAACCGACCCAGCCCAGCAGGAAACATAGGAGTGCGCGAGATTCTAGTGGGATTCAGTCTCTGGAGCACTGGCAAGCAGCCTGGAGACGCTCCATGAGCTCCCGGAACCCTCCGGAGGACGGCGGAACTCCATAACTAGATGCTGACATCATCCCTGTCTGGGCAAGGACGGGACCAGCAGCCACCCAAGACTGGCTTTTCAGAATCCCTAATGAAGCAATCACCATAAAGCAGAGTAGGAGAGGGAACATGTTCAAGCCTCGGTCTCCTCCGCCCAGAATTCCACCTCCCAGCCACCAATTAACTTTACAGTTACATCTGCCTCTCCTGCCAAGCTCTCCCATAAAGGAATTTATCACCTTCTGTTCTGCCTTTCTTCCCAAATGTGAATCAGAAGCCCACAGTACTGCTTAAAAAGGCACTTTCAGCAAATCCAATTATGCTCCCAAGTACCTTCACTCGGAAGCAACGTGCTCCTCTGCGCTCCCTTGTTCGCTTTAGTGGCTTTGTTAATAATGCTGGCTCAGAAGCTCTCTGCTGGCTTGGGCCAATAATAATAAGAAACCCTTGTTTGTGCGCCAGACGCTGATCTAGGGGTTTCATGGGTAGTAACTCAATCCCCGTGTTAGTCCTCTGAGATCAGCATTGTGACTTCTGCCACATCACAGATGAGGAAACTGAGGCCCAAGGAAGTTAACAAACGAGTCCAAAGTCTCAGAGCTCTGGGAGAGGTGTGGGCTGAACCCAGGACAGCTGGTCCCAGCGTCAGGCTTGCGGCCTCTACTATGCTCAGCTGTGAAAAACCATGAGGATTTGCTAGTCCTGTGCTTCTCGCACCTTTCAAACCAGTCGTATTTAGAACTCTGTATATACAGGGCCCAATCAAAGAAGCCCTGTTTGAAAGGGAACAAGAGTCTGTAGGCTTTGCCCCTGTCTGGCCTTCCTCCTGACCCCTGAGGCGGCCTTGGGCATTCACTGGGACCCCAGAGGCTTTCGGAAATCACAGCTGGAAAGCAACTACTGAAACACCTCTTGTTACTGATGGTCACCCAGGATCTGGGTTCCAGGGTACAAGCTGGGAACTGCGAGGGGAGCCAGGCTCTCCCGCCACGCCACGGGCTCCAGGCTCCCTGGCCCTGCCCCAGCAAGCTGCCCCTGCGTGTCAGTTAACGCCTGCAACCCTGCACTTAATGAGGACAAACAAATGTGCTCATTGCATTGAGTTCAAGTGTGAATGATGTGATCGCTCTGCCCCTGCTCGGCAGTGGCTTCTCTGGGAAGATCTGGGGCAGACGCTGGAGCTTGGCCCACACTTCCAGCTCACAGTGCGGGTATTCGGAGCAGCCTTCGGCTGGGAGCTTTGGGTCAGCTCTGTGCATGAATTAATCTCAGTTCGTCTCATCTTCAAGGGAATTACTTGCCTGGCTATTGCTATTACCCCACCTGAGGATATTGTTTGGAACCCTGTCCTTCTCGTCTATCCCAGTTAGATAGGGGATAGAAAACCAAACCACCTGAGAAATCTGAAGGTTCATTCAAGTTGGTAATATCTCTTTTTCTGGGAATATAAATCCCTGACTTCTGTATGGATCACTTTGTATTTGCGGAGACCTCACAAAGCCTCATTGTTTTGGAGAGCACTGTGGCTTGAAAATGAATCTGTGTCCCCTCCTTCACAGCAGGAACTATCGAGACCTTTTCTGAGGGCTCAGACCAGACAGATGGAACAAGTGGCCATGAAGTAATAGTAACATACAATTACTGCTCTGTGTTTTTAAGTTAATAAAGAAATGATTCTTTGATTGCAACACTTTTCTTCGTATTAACTGAACTTTTACTACCTGACTAGTAGTTTAACAACTTTTTTATAATGCTGATAATGTGAATAAAAACCCTAGGCAGCTTTGCCTCTTTGACCTTGTCTGATGGTGTTTTGATAACTTTGATCATATGACACTTCTGTGTAGAGCAAAAGTGAAAGAGTTAAGGTTTTACCCAATATTTATTTTTTTAAATTCTACTTTCCTCTGAATAGATGAATCTTATTTTAAAGTATTTAGAGTCACAGTTCTGCATCTCTGGCCATCTTCAAATACACCTGCCTTTGTCTTTGTGGACATCTTCAGATATATCTGCCTTTGTCTTTTGTGCCCTTGGCCAAGTTTTTATGCTCACAGTTAATTTGTCTAGAAATAATGCTGTGCTAGTCACTAAGAAATGTGAATCTCTCTTACTCTGGCAGGAGTACAGAAAGTACTCAGCCACAACCTGGAAAACCATGGGGAAAATGAGCCGCTCACATATGAAAGACATTACTAACATAGGAGGAGTATCCTTCTGCTTTATGTTAAGGTAGGCTGTCTTCTTGGATATCACCCAGTTTTGTTTATTTATTTTGCAGTGTTGAGAATCAAACCCTGAGTCTTATGTATGCCAGGCAAGCATTCTCTGACTGAGCTACATCAACAGGCCTCACTCACATCTTAAAGAGGAAAGGTTTATATCAGTTCAGTTTCAGAGGGTTTAGTCCATGGTGTTTGACCCTACCTTAGTGGGCCCCTCGCAGCACTAAGCATCATGATGGTAAATGAGTGGTGAAGGAGATTTCTTTACCTCATTCCATCTGGGAAACAAAATGAGATAAAGAGGGAGAGGCCAGTCCTAATATACCCTTCAAGGGACACCTCTTATGACTTAACTCGCTCCCTCTGGAGCCTACCTCTTAGAGGTTCCATGACGTCCCAGTAGCACAGGCTGGCCACCAAACCTTCAACACATGGGTCCTTGGGAGACATTCAGGATCCATACAGCACCAACCAAGTATAACAGCAAAGAATGTGCCAACCTTTAGAAAGCATACTACTAACAATAAATGCTATTATAATTGTCTCATTTCTTCCAGTATTTTTTCTAAGACAAATGCCTTGCAGCAGAGCATTTTCAATACACAAATGTGCAGTCTCCACCCAATACTTTCTAGGTCAGAATCTTTGGGGATGTGACCTTTTCAGCGTGGTGAAAAGGCTTCACACGTTATCTGCTGTGCTTATCTTAATTAGCTAAGAAAAATTGCTCTTAGTGGTTCTTTCTTTTTGAATTCTCATTTAAAAGAAATCTACAGCAGTCTTGTAAGTTTTTGTAATGTTTTGTTGACTTCACTGGTGCCAAAATTAATTTCCCTGGTTAAAACGTTGTAACCCCAAAAGATGATTGAAAGGGTAAAATGAGTAGTATTAATTCCTTGGGAGAAAAAAGAGACAGGGTGGAAATTTTGGGGGCTTCACCCCGTGTTCAGTCTGAAAGATGTGCCGTTTGTGTGGTTAAAAACTCTCACCATTGTCTGACTTTATGAAATGACTTGATGTCAAGCCAGCAGGTGACAGGGACCTGTGCCACCAAATGCTGGCTTGGCCACAGGTCACTAACCAGCCGTCCTGAGCATAGAGACCTAACTCTGAGCAGATCCAGTGAGGCATAGGACCTGGGCGGGCGTCCCCTTCCTGGGAAGGAACCCTGAAGTCTTGAAGGGAACTGCACAAGAATATCAATGCGTGAGCCTTAGAAAGCTCAGTCTCAGCTGGAGCTCACTTCCTTCTGACACACATTCCCACACCCACCTGGCATTGTGATAAGGCAGGTCACGCTACCTCAGAGTGCAGGAGGTGCAAGGGTGACAAGTGGTTAAATGCAAGACAGAAAAGGTAGCAAGATTATACGAAGGTTAGGTTAATATGTTGTGTTCTCATATGTCTATGAAGCCATTTTACACAAAGAGCATTCTCCCCTGGGTAAAATGACACCCTTTCAAAAATAGCAAAACATGAAATAAGGAAGAATCTCAATAGGTTAAATAAGCTCTGAGCTATGGTTTTCTATGTGCAGACGCCCGCCGTGAGTAGCTTGTAAAATCAGCCACTGTGACCGCTCATGCATAGGCTCTGCTGATTTTACAAATACTTAGTAATGCAGCCGCCTCTCCAAGGGCAGGCTCCAGCCTGACGTTCGCACAGCCAGCAGAAATAATTTCTTGTGGGAGATAGAATTTCGTCGTTTAGCAATATTCCATCAAAGGAAGCTGCACCCTCAGCCACATACACTGTGTTTCGGGGGGAGGTGGCTGCCCTCCCCCTGGCTGCCTCCTTTCAAATTAATAGGCAGCCAACAGGTAAATCAATGCCTTTTCTAGGGGAGGGCAGAGCAGAGTTCTTTGTATTGCAAGATTTATCGTGCAAGGCGGTCACGAATTTTTAAAAACTAACATTTGTTGAATTCTCATGATTATCAAAGTAAATCGTGTTCAATATAGAAATGCTGAAAAATAAGAAGTCTTCCAAAATAGAAACCAATGTATTCTGACCCAAGATGAAGACTGAGATTTTCGTGTGCTTTGCATCATTTATATAACTGACATTGTACCACATATTCAGTGTGTGTTCTGCTTTCTCACTTACTATAGTGTAGGCACTGGCCATTTCATTGTTTTTCTTGTGGCTATCAGTGATACGTCCATGAGTAGTCTTGTATGTAGTTTTTAGTCTACTTCTCTGATTATTTCTTTAAGGCAGGGATTTCTAGACCAAAGGATGTGAATAAGTGAACATCATGGCACTTTTTAAAAAAGATTTTGGATTGGAAAGCATATTCCTGTGTCCACTGGCTGTGTACAGCTACCTGTAAGGAACACACACCTGCTTTCAGCTCTCCTCACACCACCCTTCCCCATGAAGCAGTAGGTCTGGTTCTTCCTAGAGAGCCCCTGGTGGGATACAAGACCTAGGCAGCCAGCTTCCTTTCCTCCCTTCAAACCTTCTTCCTCATCTCTACTGGGATTGTTCATCTTGGTTGTCAACCTGACTGGCTTTTGAGATGCCTAGAAACCTGGAAAACCGTACTTCTGGGGATGCCTGTGAGGGTGCTTCCAGAGACAGTCGGCCCGTGGGTCTCTGAACTGAATGGGAGACCTGCCCTACATGTGGGTGGCGGTGTCCAAGAGGCCGGGGGTCAGGGTGGAATGAAAACAGGTGGCGGAGGCTGGGAGGTGAGCATGTGCCACTCTTCTTGAGCAGGAGCGTTTTTGGCTGCTGCTCTGTCCCTGGGACATCAGACTCCAGAGTCTTCAGCCTTTGAACATTGACTTACATCAGTAAACCCTCATGGGGCTTCCAGGCCTTCAGCCTCGGACTGGGCTGCACCACTGGTCCTTCTTATTCTGAGGGCTCCAGACTCCTGGACGGAGCAGCTATTGGTTTCCCTGGCTCTGCATTCTCCATTGCGCGATTAGTCAAGTTTGGCCCTGTAAGCCAATCCAATAAATCTCCATATCTTCTTAAGAATTTGTGTATTTACACATTCAAATACACACGTGTACATATGCACATGTTCTACTGGTTCTGCTCCTCTGGAAAACCTAATTCGTGCACCCTGGTTGTGTCCCGGACGTCCGATCTTCTGACCTGTGTACATCAACAGGGTTCCCTTGCTCTGTGCATTCTAACTGGGGCCAATCAAGGAGGGGTTCTGCCTGAGGATGAGCAGTTCAAGGATGGAGAAGATGAGGTTTTTATACTACTGAAAATGCTCTGAAAACTATACTGCGAGCCAAGGATATAGCTCAGTGGCACAGAGCCTGCCTGGTAAGTGTAAGGTCATGAGTTTGATTCCCGGGACCAAAACAAAAACAAACCATGCCGTGCGTTGGTCACATCCCCACCTGCACTTCTGTGCGTGTGTGGAAGTAGACACATAACAGTCACAGCGTGACCTCTTCAACGATGTGGAACAGATTCACAGTGTCACACAGCCATCACTACTACCCATCTCCTAATGGGCCATCAATTCCCTGCCAGGATTCTCACTCTCCCAAACACTTTGCTGTCGACTATCTCTGCTGTAGGTCTGAAACAACTGATATATCTCAGTGACCAACATGTTGTGCCAGTAGAGACTCTCAAGTTCAAACTAACACAGATGCCCAGGCCCTATTCCACTTCAATCAGTTTTAAAATGCTGGGACCTGGAAAACGTTCCTTTTAAAGTTGTTTCTAAGGCTGTTGGTTCCAGATCTCCCAAGAGTCCCTGCCGATGAGAATCTTGTCTATATCCCTGAACAAAGATGTGGTTCTAGGTTGGCTTTAAGAATTTAGACCAGCCAGGTGTGTTGGTGCATGCCTGTAATTCCAGCACTTGGGAGGCTGAGGCAAGAGGATTGCCTGAGTTCAAGGCCAGCCTGAACTGCATAGTGAAACCCTGTCTCAAAAAAACAAAACAAAAAAAAAACCCAAAACAAACAAACAAACAAAACAGAATTTAGGCCAGCAATTTTGAACTGTGTACTGAAGGATTGAAGTATTTGAAAATCACACCGCATTCACCTGAATTTTCCAAATTAACTTTGTTTCATATTGGGTTGCCTTCCAAAGGCCCACCAAACTTCTAGAAGAATAGAGAACGATTGTCATACCCAGAGATTGTTTCCTAAGCTGCCAACATCCAGCTCATTTTTTCCAGGCACTATTGTATCATACACTATTGTAGCAGTGAAAAGCTAAGGCTGGGCATGCAAACTTCATACACCTAGCAGCTACTTACCTAACAATACTTCCTGTATTGCATTTCCAGAGTGATACAAATGCAGCTGTCCCTATGTGCAGTGTCAAAAGTCACGTTAAACACACTGTGATTGTATTTCCAATCCCTCCTGACAAACAATGGCTTCAAATCTGAGCAGTATTCAGGGATAAGTACAGAACTGAAGGTAAGCAAACCGGCTTCCTCCACCTCAATATTTTGCCAGAGGCAACTCTGAATTCAGAGCATTAAGTCATTAGTGTTTCCTTTGCTTATGAACTCATTTGTATGCTCAGCCTTGGGGGTGTGGAAGTTTTGGGCAATTCTTTTAACTTCTCTTATTTTCAAGGTCTACATCTTCAGGAACAAGAGACAGCTTCTAAGATCTCATCAAATTTAAAACTCTTTGTTTCATGAGTTCTGTGTTGCCAAAGAGGAAATGAGGTGCAGAGGGGTTTCAGTGACAACTCCACGCTCACACCACTGCGTGAGGCAGAGCTGAGCTTCCAATCCAGCCCTCCTGGCTCAAGGCTTGGTAGACGGCCCAAAATGAAGTCAGGAGGTTAAGAGGAATTTAATTAGCAATAAAGCCAAACAAAAGCTCAAGGAAGAAAAAGCAAGCAAACAAGGACCGGCGCTGTAAACACTGGACCTCCTCCAGTGCTGGCTAGAGTGAGCAGTTGTCACTGTTAATGCAATCTGTCCACCTGAGGTTTCAAATCCATTCCAAAAATAAAAGTGACAAACCGCCACACCTGCGTGAGCTGGAAAGGCGCTAGGGAGGCATAAAGACGCTAGGGAGGCATAAAGACGCTAGGGAGGCATAAAGACGCAACAAGGCCGCTGTTGGTTTGCTGTGGTGTGGGGTTCCGGGCAGCCGCCAGCAACAAGCCTGGCTCCGTGGACACCCTGCGCTGTGCGGGGGCCAAGTGTGAATTATCGCAGGCCTGGCAAGGGTCCTTCTGGGGCATGATGATTTTCCCCAGACTTATCAATAACCCTCTTTTCTCTCCTCTCCTGTAAGTTGAGTGACTTTTTCTTCACGCCACTTACCTAAAAAACCCAATAGCATTTCTTTTTAAACACCTTTCTCGAATCTGCAGGAAGCTGCCCCCTTGCTGACTCCTTGCTTTCCTATCAGCCAATCTCTGAACCGCAGGTGGATCGAGTTTTTGGTGTAACACTTGAAGATATCTTCTTGGTCTCTTGAAGAAATTGACCCTAAAACAGCATCGTCATCATCACAAATGCGAGTTGCTGCTTTAAACCAGAAATGAGTAATGTTATTTTCAGCACATAACACACAACTTGTGTTTACTTCAAACTCAGCAGTAGCATTCTACTAGGGAGAGACAGCCCGCCTCTTGCTCTCCCCCAGTGTCCCGAGAAGGCAGAGCCTGGTCGGCGGGAAGCAGAAGCGGGACTCTCACTTCCAGCGAGGGTGCAGCCTGGGGCCCACTGCGGAGTGTGAAGTGATTTTCTGCACACCCTGCCCCCCCTGGCCTGGGCTGCCTGCCGGGGTCCCTCCTGCAGGCCCACGGATGGGCGCTGGAAGGCCACGCCTGCAAACAGCGCAATGCTTTTGGCACCAGCCCAGATTCAAGGGGGCGGTGGGCTCGAGGCAGCCGCCGCAGCCAGGCGTTGCTTTCCTGCCAGTGCCGCGGTCAGGTTCACTTTCTAAATGTTCGGGGCTCGAGGGCTGATGCTGCGAGTTCACCGTGAGGCCGTGAAGATACCAGTACGCCTCTGTAAATTCAGTTCCTTTTTAAAAAATGGTTCTGAGGCTCTAATCTGGGGATCTTCTACCGCCAAGCTGGATCCCCAGCCTTTTTATTTTCAGACACTATCCTAAGACTATCCTAAGACTCAAACTTTCAACCCTCCTTCCTCAGCCTCCCTCAGTGCCGGGGTTGCAGGTGTGCCCCCCTGCACCCGGCTTATAAATTCAGTTCCTTTTTTCCTTTTCACCCCTTGTAAGTTCTTTCTGACTGCAGCAGTGAGTAAACGGCTGATGGGGATGAGAGTGAGCCTGTGTCCACAGGTTAGGGAGGGTGAGATGACTGGTCTCAGGACCGGAAGTGGCCCGTCCACCACAGAGAAGATGACAGGACCCCCTTCCTTTCCTGCTCCCCCATCTGCAGATCTTGGGGTGAGGCCAGGGTCATGGTGTTGCATTATTATGTGGGGTTTTGGCTGAGGGGTAAGTCCTCCCATCCCGTGAGTAGAGTGTGAGTGTGTCAGTGTGTGTGTGTGTGTGTGTGTGTGTGTGTGGCCACTACCAGGGAAGGGGCTGATCAGAAGAGGCCGGTGGGCTACAGAGACCCAGAGCCAGGACAGCGGGGCCGGCAGACAGCATCTGCAACCTGGTCTTCCTGCACAGACATAGGAGGGAGGGAGTAGGATGCCTCCATCATGGAGACAGACGGCCCAGGAGCGAGGCGTGGAGGCCCCGCCTACAAGTCCAAGGACCCTGCAGCTGGCCATCACTCCAGGTTTCTGCTAAGGCTTGCTTCCATGGCCCCAGCCCAGGCATAGAGTGTGGGAGGAATCACAGCCAGGGTCAGGTGTCTGTGCCTGCCCCCTGTGTTCTGAGGTGAGCTTTGGTCTCAAGGGGCGGGGGCCTGAAGGGCTGCAGGACACCGGGAAGCAGGGGAGGGACCTCTGGCTATCAGCCTTGGTGGGCTTGTCCGTCTGTGCTCCGGCTGGGAGGTAGTTTGAGAGTAGCGAGCCCCTGGCTTTCAAGCTAGGCATCGCAGGCTTACATGCCGGTCCTCTCTCCTCTTGGAGGTTGGCCTTGCCTAAGGTACACAGCCCCCTGGGCCTCCATGGGATTGTCTGTGAAATGCAGGCAGTACTAGCAATGGGTCAGCTGTGAGGATCCAAGGAGTTTATTTGGTAACATGTAAATTCTATGGGAGCTTTTATGGTGGGATGAAGAATGCCGGTGGATTTTCTTACAACAGGGTTCTTAGAAACACCGCTGAAATGGGTAAGCAGCTCTGTAAGGCCAGTCAGGCAAGAGGAGTGATGGCAGGTTAGTCAAAATCTGAGATGAAAAACTTATAAAACCAAGGTTTGTTTTGGCTCCTGGTTTCAGAGGCTGCAGTTCCTGGCTACTTGGACCTGTCGCTTTGGCCTGTGTCAGCGCAGTGTATCATGCAGGAGCACTTGGCCTGTTTTACCTCATGGCGGCTGGGAAGCAGAGAGAGAAAAAGGGGCTGAAGTTCCAATACGCCCCCTTAAAGCACATCCTGATGGCCTAACTTCCACGCACTAAGGCCCACCTCCCAACGGTTCCACCTCCCAACTGTGCCAAGGGCCGTGGACCAAGCATTCAACACAGGGCCCTTGGCGGACATTCAAGATCCAAAGTACAGCAGGTGGGGAGAAGGTCAGAGGACAGGAAGAGGGAGCTGCCATGTGGTAATGGTCGTGAAATGGTTAAAAAGGGCGCCCTGAAAGGAAGAAAGAACATAGTTACCCTGAGATACCACCTCCAGGGGAAATGTCAGAGCTTGTTTCCCTGCACTGGGGAAAAGACAAAGGGGTGGGCTTTCAGCTGGGGTCGCAGTCTTCCCACTAGACAGAGCAGAAGGTAACTGTTCCCTTTGCCACAAAAAAGCAGCCCAGTGGGGTCAAACTCCACACACCAAGCCTGGAAGATCAAGCTGGGAAAACTGGGGATTTACTTTTGGTGTAAAAACAATTAGAAGCAGGCAATTTTGTCATGCACACGGGGGTGGGAAGAGGAGCATCTCTTTCTAGTAATATAATTTAAATCATTTTAAGAACCATGAGGCTTCTCAGGAAAGCCTAGAATGGAAAAGCGTGCAGATGGTAGGTTCAGTAGTATTGAGTTATGGCCCTGAAAATATGTTCAAGTTCTTACGTTTGTGAGTTTGACCTTCCTTGGAAAAATGGTCTTTGCAGAGACAGTTAAGAATCTGGAGATGAGAATATTCTGACTTCACAGGGGGGTGGGCCCTAATTCACAGACAGATGTCCTTAGGAGGAGAAGGAAGGGCACAGAGACCTGGAGAGAAGGCCGTGCAAAGGAGGACGAAGAGACAAGAGTGCGGGATCCTCAAGCCAAGAAATGCCCAAGACAGCCAGCAGCCACGAGAGGTCGGGAGAGAGGATGGCGGGGCTTCTCCTCAGAGCCTCCGGAAGGAAGTAGCGTGTTGATTTTAGATTTCTGGTCTCCAACAACTGTGAGAGAATATTTTCATTTTATTTTATAATACCCAGTTGGTGGTCATTTGTTAGAGCTGCCCTAGGAAATGAATACTTTATGAAATCAGCAGATCTTTAATGTCACAAGAGGCCAGATGAGGCCCATACAGACTCCCCTCATGACTAAGGGTTTTTAACGGCAAATTTGTGAGTCCCCACACTGTGTACCCTTTAGAGTCCATGCTTACTAAGGTCCCTGTCTATAACACATAGAAATTCTAGGGCAGGCTGGTTTCCTTGACCCACTCCTTTGCTACCATCAACCTGAGCAGAAGCCCTGCAGTAGCCGTGTGAGTGGAATGGACCCGCCTTATAGTCCTCGAGGGCCAAGCCGCAGCCAGGCCCACAAAAGAGGCTGCGCCGCTTGAGTCAAGTGCCTCACCAAGCACCTGCCCACCTCCCTCCAGAAGCCTCCACTACAGAAAACTCTGGTCTCCTGAAATGACCAGCAAGTCCATGCTGAGGCAAGGAAACACTTTGACTGTCTGGGCCATGAGCTGCTCTGAACAAGCACCCATCCCCACCCATGGGCTGCTTCACAGTGGTTTTTCCAAAACAGAAGTCTCCATGCCTGGGCCACAGGCCAGTAGGGTCCATGGCCTGTTAGGAACCAGGCCATGCAGCAGAAGGTCAGCAGCCAGGAGCAAGTGAAGCTGCGCCTATATGTCTACAGCTGTTCCACATTACTTGAATTCTGCCTGAGCTCCACTACTTTCCCATCAGATCCACAGTAGTGTTAGATTCCCACAGGAGCCGAACACCAGTGTGAACTGTAGGTGAGATGGATCTAGTATGCTAGGTCCTCCTGACACAAAAATTGTCTTCCTGCCAGGCGTGGTGGTACGTGCCTATAATCCTAGCACTTGGAAGGCTGAGATAGGAGGATTACCACAAGTTTTAGGCCAGCCTGGGCTACATAGTGAGTGCAAAGCCAGCTTGAACTACACAGTGAGGCCCTGTCTCAAAAAAAGAGAGAGAG
>NW_004955471.1:7085889-7090478 GCF_000276665.1 Chinchilla lanigera
CCAAAAAGATTGTGGAGGTCACTGGTCTAAAGACACTCATGGAATTCCTTACTTTCACATTGGAGGAGGCCCTGCCGTGAGGTTTGGTGTGCACTTTGATGGCAGGAGTCCTGCCCTGTCCACTTGCTCTATCTCAGGGCTTACCAGATACCTGGCAGCATGGCTTGGGTCTGGAATGTCCCCCAAAGGCCCGCATGTTGAAGTTTGGTTACCCAGCCTTGGGGCTCTTGGAACAAGGTAGAATCTTTGGGAGTTGGGGTGCAGTGGGAAGAAGCTAAGTCACTTGGGAGCGTGCCCTTGAAGGGGACACCAGAAGCCCACCCTCTCCCTCCCTCTCTCCTTCTTTGCTTCCTGAATGCTGTGACGTGAATAGCTTACTCACCACCCGCTTTCTGCCGTCACAGTCTACCTCTCCACAGGCCCATAGCAACGGGGCCAAACGCCATGGACTGAAACCTCTGACACCATGGGCCGTCATAAACCTTCTCTCTTTTTAAAGTGACTTTTACAGGTATTTCTTCACTGAGACAGAAAGCTGACAAACACAACAGCGCACAATTAAAGTTCAGCATCCACTTTTCTCCCCCTACTGCTGGGAAATTTCCATAGGGCCAACTCTGACAGTAGGGGATCCATGGAGTAAGTTTAGGATTTGCACAGAATGGCAGTAGGGTAAACACTAGCGGGACAGGACAGTGTAAAACATTACTTCCACATCTAGTTGTGTTGCTCTTTCCACTCCAACCGGCTAAGCTACTAAAAGAGAATTGCCCAAGATCCACAGGGCACAGCTGGCCACAAAGAAGAGGGACAAAGAACCCAGCGCACATCCACACAAACACAGCCTGGCTCCTCAAGGCAGCCTGAGGTACAGGCTCCTGGTGCAAAAGACGTCCTGTTGAAAACGAGGATGACATTCCAAGCTGCTTCAATTTCAAACAGGCGAAAAGAGATCAGAGCCCTTGCTTTTCATCTGGCAGGGTATTTTCCTCACACAGTGGCTCTTAGCAACGGCCTCATCCCTCCTGATTAGTGCTGCCATTAGAGAAATGATTCCTCAGCACAGTGAGTCATCTCAGCTCCTGACAACTGTAACCATTCCAGATGGTGAGAACATCAGTGACCATAATGGCCCTTCCTGTCCGCGTTTGCTGCGGATTGTTCTTGGAACCGCAGGGGACACACACGGGCTTGTATCCTGTAGAGATTTACAAGGGCTGGCTGCAAAGCAGTGACACTCTTTCCACAAGCCACAGGCGGAAATCTTCCACGAGAGCAGAGCCCAACACTGACTGCGAGAAGAACAGACTTAGAAGACCCAGCAAAACTCCAAGCAAAAAATAAAAAACAGGTGCACGCACGGTCCCCAGGCCCCAGCTGTCAGCTCGAAGGTGCTTTGCAGGCTTCTTTCATGCCATTGCCAAGATAGACTCGAAGCCCTCAGAGGAACAGGGGGTCTGAGCTGCACGTCTTCCAGCGTGAAGAGAAAGAAGCGATCTCTGGCTGCTTATGGAGACACCCAGAAAGTCCAACATGTCTGCATTTCCAACTTCCAGGAAAGATATGCTAAGTTTAAAGAAAATGAAGCCAATTTTTGGATTTGTGGAAACGACCTCAAGAAGCTGTAAAATGAAGAACTTCCTGCCCCCTACCTGAATATCTGGTTCTTGCCTGGGCTGCAAAAGGGAACTAAGCATAACTGGATTTATTTTACAATTTTGAGGCTTACATGATAAAAAAAAATAGCACCAGGCGAAATCTCATCATCATTATGGCCAAGTGAAGTGCTCATTTCACAATTGGTTGTTTAAAGTTAATAGTAAATCAGCCGAGCAGCCACTAAAAAGATGATGCATTGGCTTAATTCCGTGTTGTTACAGAGAGAGCAGCTGAGTTAATACATACACGGAGACGTTGGCAGCTAGCTCCTTTTGGTAATAATCTTCATTTTTATGAATGGCTCATTTATTTTTTATATGTTCCTCTTTAGCCCTGCCCTCATTTCTCGCCTCTGCACCGAGGCTGGAGCCCAGGACTCTGAAGGTGGAAGAGGAAAGATCCTTCACATTTTAATGGAGGGAATGAGCAGGCTGCTTCTCTGGACAGCTCCAAAGCTGTCAAAATTGAAGAGAAAGAAGAAAACATTAGACAAACAACTCAGGGGCAGACACTGGCTTCAGAAATCCCAGTCAGACGGTTATTCGCCCGGTCTACGCCCTGCGGGTTTTCTAAGGCGAGCTGGGTGCAAACCAGGTGGTGACTCAGCCTCCCACTGCAGCCTTCAGCTCACCTCCTGCAGGAGGAAACTTTGTATGCACAAAGCATTTTGTCCTTTTCATCTCATCGCCTGGAGACTAAGAGCACATTCACTTGCCTGGGAAAAGTACAACCCTCCAAGGAAAATGCCCCAGCCCTTTGCCTTTTCTTTGTCTTTCCTTCTGCTGCGGGGATGGAGCCCAAAGCCTCACACAAGCTAAGCGTGTGCTCTGCGGCTGAGCTACACCCGCAGCCCTGAAGACCTTTGTTTTGAAAGTTACTGGGGCGGGGGTTGGGGGAGGGAAACTGTCAATCGTTTCACCTTCTTGTACCTTTGCATGGATATTTGCAGCAGGCTCCTGAAGATTCCGATCAGCTCTGCTGAGCACTTGCTGTACTTCCTGTGCCCACCATACCATCCGCTTTCTTAGGGTTTCTGGGTGACCCTGAGCCTGCCTCAGTCATCTCCAAACAGTTATTCCTCCTGCTTGGCTTTCCCTCCACACTGCCTTCCCGAGGAACCATGATGCAAATAGGAAAATGGGCAAGGGACAGTAGAGCTCTTTGGGATCACAGGCCACAGCTGAGAGAGACCTGAGACTCCTTGAAATATACTCAAGGCCGTGGAACCAGGTTGTTAAGAACTTTGGCTCCGGGGAGACTGTCTGGCCTGGGATACTGGGTCTCCGGCTCACGGTGTTAGATGTATGACCTTCAGCAAGTTGTTTAACCTCTCTGTGTTTCAGCTTCTGGGAAATGGGCACAATAATATGTCTCGAAGGCTTATTCTTACGTTTAAATGGGTTAGTGTAGGTGAATTACTGAGACCATTGTGTGAATGTTCGTTCCTCCCCCAAATTCATACATGGAACCCGAATTATCAAGATGATGGTATTAGAAAGTGGGTCCTTCAGGAGCTGATGGGCTCATAGGGGATCCTTCCTCCCTCCGGAATGGGATTCTGCTCGTGCTGCTGGCAAAACTTGGATCATCCACATGACACAGGGTGTTGCAGGCATGTGGGATGCAAGAATAATGGGTCACGAAGCCCTCCACTGAGGCTGCAAGAGAAAGCCCGGAAGCCAGGTAGCATGTGGCAGGATGATGCATGAGGCTATAAGACAGAAGCTGAAGCTGCACTGAAGACCCCAGGAAATCTGAGATGCCAGGAAAGTGTAACACCTGCAGAGGAAAGCCACAAGCAACCGGCAGAGCCGGCCCAGGAGGGAGGTCGGAGGCCACATGAATCACAGCCAGCGCAGCTGCAGGGGTAGAGCTGCCCAAGCCTTTGGAACTCGCTTCATTCCACCGTGTGTCCCAGACGCCAGACACAGAGCTACCGGATTCAGTATTTACTCTGCTAGGTTTTGGTCTTGCTTTGGCCCAATTCCTCCTTATTATTTTCCTATCCCTCCCTTTTAGTATGGGGATATTGGCTCTGTGCCACTGTTCCCTGGAACTGTTCTTTGCATGTTTACAGGGGCTCGTGGAGAATTTGCCCCAAGCCTCAGAGGAGACTTTTTTATGTGGTCTCCTTTGAGCAATACCGGAACTGTCAGGATTTGGGGAACTCTTGGAGGTGACCAAATGCATTTTGCATTGGGAGGTGGATGTTAGCCTTTCAGGGCCAGGAGTGGAACACTATACTTTGGATCTGAAATGACAAAAAGCTCACATAATGCCCTTACAAAAGAGACCCCAAGTAAGTAGCCAGCCCTTCTGCCAATACAAGGACAGTGGGAAGATGTCATCTCCTCTAAGACAAAGTGATTCTGGCTACTGTTATTATTTCAACTTCGTATGCCAAAGCAACCCCAAATGGAAACAAATGAGATGCCCCTTCCTACCCATGACTCTACATTTTGTTAGTAACAGAAAGACCTTATCAAGGGCAGCAAGCATGCTCCTCTTTCTCTGGATCCATCCTGAAGGGAGCTGGAGGCAGCTGCTCTTGGAAGCCCAGGGGGAAATGCTTGAGGAATGTTTTCCCTTTGGTGAAAAGCTGAGAACACCTGCTCTTCTGGGACTGAAAGCTAGCCTTCCCCCCACTCATGCTGGCATTGTACTACTGAACTTTTGGGGGGCTCCCCTGGCACTGTGAAGGAAGTGCTCAAGCCGCCCAGGAGATCAAAGCAGACTCCACCACTGCAACGCACACAGGTTAAAGACAGCAGGGCTCATCTGCAGCTAGGTCATCTGCGAGGCGGCCTCCGACCCTGCGCCCCCAATGTATCAGTCAGGGTTTTACTGGAGAAACAGATATAACACACGATATACAAATTACAAGAAATTACAAGATTGGCTTACAACGGTCAGCCAGAGAGTTGTATGGG
>NW_004955471.1:7098188-7124135 GCF_000276665.1 Chinchilla lanigera
AAAAAAAAAAAAAAAAAAAAAAAAAAAAAAAAGACCAAAACACTCCAATAAGCTGGAGGTAATTCTGCATACATTCCATGGAGCTAGACAAGAAGTCGTCTCGTAATTTCTTTTCTCACCCCACTGACTAGCTTGGTTTGCTTCATCTACACTCAGTGATCACTGGAGAACATCTCCAGAAATGATTTACGGTTCCCTGATTTGTTAATCTCTCCTGCCCAGTGTAGAAACAGCCCTTCACAGATGCCCGTGTTGTCACCTGAATTGGATCACTTTTTTTTTTTTATACCCTTGTATCTCTTTATGGATAACCCAGACAGCAAAGGAGAGAAACCAGGGCCGAGGCAGAAAGAGCTGCTCTGAGGGTTCTAATGATCTGCTGGGCTCCTCCCCTAGTATTCCTTTTTACCTTCCAAATTGGAACGAATTTACTTCCACCTCCTCCCATTGTTAATTCAATTTTGATTGTTCTCTGCCTCCTCATGTTGGATTTGAGGTTGCTAAAATTAAAATACACAGGCAATGTAACAATATAAAATAAAGGGTAAGAGTGGTACCAGGGTGCATAGGTGGAAGATGAGGAGTAGAAACCAGAAACCTGGGAGAAAACGGGGATGGAAGATGAACCACACCATATTTAGAGTTTGCAGGCACTGATAAAAAGACTGATTCGGTACTTAAGAGTGAGACAGTGTCTCTCAGCTCACTAACTGAATTTTCCACGATTATTAAGCATCTAGTAGTGGTTCGCTCTTTTCAAAATACACAGACGACCAAGACTTGAGCCTGACCCTCAAGGTGTTCACAATCGAATCTGCTCTTATTTCAACCTTACGTGCTGACTGGTCACAGACTCTAAAGCCTTCGATTCAGCTCTCATTCCAGGCCATGGTTCATGCCTCGTGCAATTGGTAAAACTAGTTCTACCACTTACCTCAGATTATTGGGCCAGGGATTTAGGTCCAAGCCAAAGACAACCACAAAGGTGCTGACCTCAGGGGAGGTCAAATATCCCTGCAATTACCTGATATTTCCTTCACATTGCATGGCGACACATCAATTTTCTCAGGTCCTATTTTTCCCATATCACCAGTAACATATCCTCCACCCAGCTTCTTCCTTCCACAGTGTGACCCTGCCATGTGAGCCCTGGCTGGTGGGGTTTCTGCCCTTCCTCCTTGGAACCTGGTTACAGCTTTGTAACAGTGACCAAGTACAGCAGATGTTATGTTATAGAACATGAGAGCTGAGGCTATAAAAATGCTGCACACCTCTATTTTGTTCTCTTGCCATGCTTGCTCTTGGCACCCAGCTACCATGCTCCGAAGAATCTCCGAAGTCACGGAGATGCCCCTGGGGTAGGAACCAGGGCCCCTGGCACATCCACCTGGCTGGGCTCCTATCCAACAGCCAGGGTGCTCTTGCCAGCCGCGCTAGGGAGCCTCTGACCGCGCAACCCCAGCCCTACCTGAGCTGCGGGTCCGAGGCCGCACAAGAGACTGAACTGTTCCGCCGAGCCCCACCTACATTTCAGATTCTCGAGCAAAACAAATGACTATTGTTGTTTTAAGCTGCGAAGGTCTGAGGTGGTTTATTAGGCCTTGACAGATGGCTGAAGCTCCCATCCAATCAGATTTTCTCCCCTGGGAAGCACAAATGCTAGAAGCATTCCAGAGGTGGGCCGCTGGAGCTCACGCTGAATCCCAAGCTTTTCCAGGCAAGTCCTACTAGCGTGCTCATCTTGGGAATTCTGAAAGCCAATGACTGTGGCTGTGAAACAGGTGCTGTTTCACGCTGCTTCCGATTCTGGCAACTAAATCCAGAGTTAAATCCCTGTTCCTGAGAGTATCTTCGAGTGTCTCTCGGCTGCGCCCTGAGAACAACTAGTGTTAGCTTTCCTTCTGCTCTAACAAGAGGGGCCTTTATCTTTTCCACCTGATCTTCAACCCCTGACCAGCACCTAAGTCTGGAAACCTAGTTTTTTCCCCTCATTACTGCTATTCCAGCTTCTGGCTTTTTTTTTTTTTTTCCAGCGTGACCCACCATTTCATCTGGGACTCAGATCCTGAATTTCCCATCTTTCCGCACCTCTATTACTTCTTATTTCAGGCTCCTTGAAAGGATCAACACCTTCTTAAACATTTTCCATTGCCTGTTGTTGTTCAGAAGATGGTGGTTAAACACATGCACTCTGAAACTGGGGAAGCATGGAGTCAGTTTATTAGTTCTCTGAACTTGCTTTATGATATAGTGTCAGGATTAAATGAGATGGTATCTGCCGAGTGCTTAGCATCTCACGGCCAGGCTTGCTAGCTCATCAGATGCCTATGTTGTGAAACAGAACCACTTTGTGAAACAGAACCTCCATTGTTGGGTGTGATAGGCGCCAACACAGAGGCCTCTGTTCCCTGCTGCCTTCTAGACAGGTTGGCCAATGAGAAGTGGGCAGGGTTGTTTCATTGGGCTGGGAGGAAAACCCTTGAACAGTGGCTGACCTAGTTGGGAGGCTCCGGTGCTGGCTCCCTCCCTCTCCTTGGGATCGGTGCTGCAGTTGGGGCCACTATTCAGGATCGTGTGGAGAGCTTAGGCTGCAGCCCTGCATTACGGAAGGGGTGGGTGGGTGGAACGTACCCCGTCCCAGGGGAGCAGGGAAATCACCTTGATGTCCTTCCCTATGTGAGAAACAGACTTCTCACTTAAAACAATGTTGTTATGTTCACTCTGGTATTAGAGGCTAAAGTCAATCCCGGATTGGTGCACACAATAAGTGCTGGTCAGGATTATTATTCTCTCTCGGGCATTTCACTCACTGCAGGCCTCTCCGTTCTTATGGCCCAGCCACCACCATGTTGATCTGTCCCACTTCTGACAAATCAGACTAAGATAGGAAGGAAGCGCGCCGTGCACAAATTCTAGAGGGACGTCGATGCCGAAATGGATCGGGCTTTCCTTAGCTGGGATCGTTAGGTGGAACCTTCCTGTCCATCATCTATCAGTGTACTGACGGGTCTTGGTGACCTGAGAGAATGTGTCCTAGTCCAAGACCTCTTCATGTTATCCACATGTTGTGAATCTGCCGTTCAGCCTTGCTGTGTTCTAATATCAAGGTGTAGAAGATGAGATTAGAATGAAAAACATGAAAAAAAGTTAGTAATTAGGAAGAAGAAAAGGTTTTATCTTGAAGATTTTTTCATTTTTGCTAAAAATACTTTTTAAAATCACACTTGCATAAATAATTAAAATTTCATTCCGTCATTTAAAAATGTTCTATAAGGAAGAATAAAGGTAAGGATAGTACCTTATAGATATACAGAAAATCCATTGGATTTTTTGGCTGAACAACTGTGTGTAAAGCAAGTTCAGCTGTATAAGAATTTTTTGGGCATTGTTGCATTTATTTAAAGGGTATGTGAATCAAGACATTGAAATCATGAAGGTAACATTTCTTTTTTATAGTCCCAGAATTTAAAAAATATTTAACTTCAAAATTAATTCACCCCTTTATTCTTAATAAACAAGATTTAAGTAAACAAATATCTTATTTCAAAATTTTATTCTAAGTATTGATGTTTACCCATTACATAGAAACTAATAAGTAAATATTTTTCCTTTTATAGTGCTTAATTAAATTTACAAATGCTTTTCTATCTATGATTGCTGAGTAGACAGTTTAACATATGGACATGTATTTATTTATTTTATTTTTTAAATGCACCTGAGAATCATTTATACATACACATACTTGCATATCTGACATTGATAAAAATGTCATAAAGAAAATATTGCTATATATGTCATTCTTAGCATGTTAAATAAGAGATTAAAAAAAGCTAAAATGCTCAGTCAGGCTTAAAGCTTTGATAGTTTTACAAATCAGTTCTAACCAGTAGCATTGGGGCAATTCTTCTCTGAGCCTTAAAAGCGAGCATTTACGCATAGCTGGGATGAACGTAAAGTGATTAGTATGACAGCTGACAGTCTGTCTGACCTCCAAGAAACATATTACATGGCTTGTAAAATGAGAATCAAACACAGCACTTTTTCACATTATTTTCAGTTAATTTAAAATACAAGGCATGCGATATTAAATTACTATTGATCTACCAGATTATTTTTAACTTGTTGTATATTTAACATGCAGAGTTTTCACATTTCCATCCAAGTCAGAGGAACACAATGATTACTCTTAACTGAGATCTGCACTGAAAAAAATGTTGCTTATGTTTGTAGAAGATGCGTATCATTCACTTACTAAGCCCTTCACATGAAGACCAAGGAAATGAAAAATGAAGAATACGCTTTTCGCAAAATCCAATTATGGTACTTATTGATCAAGTACCAAAGGCCAAAGATGATAATGTGACACAGAATACGGCTCCTGAAGTGAAAGCTAAACCAAAGTGAAAGCTAAACCAAAAAGCAAAAAGCCCATCTACCTGTGCTACCTTGAAACACTAGAGTTGTACTTTTATCTGTGCACACTGCTGAAGTGAAAGTCTTCAAGCTATCTGAAGCACTTTGGGGTAGGAATTTAACCTCTTAAAGCACAGCAAAATTTCTGAAATTTATTATTAAATATATTATTTAAATTATATATATTAAAGCTTATACAGCTTTAGCTTGTGACAGCATCCATAATTTAACATAATTCTATGAATTGCTATTGCTATCTCATGAACATGTGTTACTTAGAAAAAGCAGTAGGGGAAAAAGTGCACATAAATAACAACTCCCCTCCCAAATGACTAAGAGGAAAATCAAATTTTGATGCCAAGCAAGACAGTATCAAGGCAATGCCAAAGTGCAGCTAAAAAAAAGATTCAAGTAATTGGTTGTTTGAGCTTTATAATTATCAATAACCAATTAGACCGATTCCAGTTCTCCCTAATATATAGGAGCTCTTCTGGATACTGTCAGGTTGCAGAAATGCATCTGCAAGTGAGGCTGCTCTGGACTGCTTTTCTGTTTTCTTTCAGTGGTACTGGGCATGAACCTAGGGCCTTTGCACTGGACTACATCTCCAGCCCTTGTTTTCTTCTCTTTCTCTCTCTCTCTCCCTCTCTGTCTGAAACAGGCAGGGTCTTGCTTAGTCACTCAACTGCCCAGGCTTGGCTTCAATTTATGATCCTCCTGCCTCAGCCTCCCAAGTGCTGGGATTACAGGTGTGTGTGCCCCCCCCACATTGCTTGTAGCTGTCCCATGGAAACCCCAGAATCCATCCTGAGTGTCCTCTGCACGTGAAAAAGTCACATGTGTTCTTCAGTACAAAGTTTTAATCTTTTCCCCACTAGAATTTCATCAGCACCTTCCCAGGGGAAACTGTGTCTTCTCACTCCACTAGGTTCAGAATTTGCTCTAATTCCAACAGAAGATGAAACTAACACCTGTGTTTCACATTTACTCAACATGAGGCATTTTCCCAGAGATGGTTTAAATTGATGGCTTAAACCACCAAAATAAAAAAATACAAGTATTTTTCAAAAGCACTCATTTATGTTGACATTAGTCCCACTGCTACAGCTATGGAAGTCAGAGGAAGCACCTGCTACCCCATGATGCCGTGACTGATCCAGGATTTGTGCTTGGTTTTGGATGCTGTGCCCTCCCCAGAGAGAGGAGTCACAAATCGGCATTTTTATACGTTACAACAGCTTCCTCGAGAGTTTCACTGGACGGTGTCCTTAACCTAGTCTGTTTAAAAGGACAAAAATATAATGAAACTGGTATCTTTAAACTATTTCAAAGTCAGATGATGCTCTGGTTGGCTCTCCAACTAGGGCAAATTAATAACCTTGTTTTATTGAATGTCAAATCTGAAACATAAAATTAACTTGGGGTTGAAAGCAATTCTTGGAGTTGTTATGCGTTCACGATACGCGCTGATTGGATAGTAATAAAAGGATGTCTGGTTCTAGGATGATTCTGTGACTGTTTTTACCTATACTAACTGCATGGATCTTTCCAGAATACCTTTTTAAAAAGTAACTTGTAGAAGTCAGTAGATTTTTCAGATACGAACTCAGGGGCATCTTGCTGAGGTGTGTTTCTTCTTGTCTCAAAAAGATAAAAATAAATAAATAAATAAATGGAACAACCCAGATGGATGGATGGATTGATAGATAATAGAATTTGAAGTTATTTAAACACTGAATGAAATATTTTATTATATCACACAATCTTTCTTTATCAAATGAGACTCTGGGACCCCCCATACTTCCGAGAACCTTGAAAGTTCATTATTTAATAAGGTCATATCAAGGTTAAAAGCCTGAGTGTTCAGTGAAGATCTTAGATACCCAGAAAAGCAAACTGAGGCTCTTCTGAGAAAGAGAAACCAACTTAAAGTGATAAACACACGCACAAAATAGATAAGATGGATGATTCAGGAAGCAGCAATGTTGGCATAAATATCCGAGAGTCTTTCTGGACCATAAGTTGATTTATGAGTATGCAAAGCAGTGATGAAAATAAAGAGCTGTGTAAGGATGTGCTAATGCGAGGCTGACAGACCTGTTGCAGTTGTAGACCAGGATGATTGCCCTTTGTCAGAGCTCTAGGCAGTCCCATGAGAGCATGACAGCAGTAGTTAAATACAGCCAGATAGCTGGGCTGTTTGCTGTGTGGAGAGACTTCTTGGGCCTGAAACTCTGCCTTTAAAACTATCTGCTTACTTCAGAAAGCACGTACTTGCTAAAGGATTTGTACGAGGCATGACAGGGGGTTTTGTGACACATGCAGGCAGCCTTTCCAACACACACCCAAACTCAGCAGCAAAAGTCCAGTTAACTTCCTCTCCCCTTGGTTTATATGCATTTAGAGAAATAAATAAAGTTTTCAGTCTTCATGTCTTTCTTGGAATACAATGTCAAGTGTCCTAAGGAAGCTAAGGACTCTCCATTTGCTAGATTAATTTTAAAGTGAGAATTAGAAAGCTAAGGATTAAACAGAAACAGATTTTTTGTGAGGGAAGTGGTCTTATGGGCCCTCGTGTATTTTTTTTCAAGAGCAGAATGTATTTATTGAGGGAAAGAAAGCTTCTGTCCAAAAGAGGGACAGAAGGGGGGAAAGTCCCACGTCTTTGAGCACAAGGGTGTCCCAGCTTGGCAGGACAAGAATGCACTGCACCATGGGAGCTATCTGACATGGGTACAGATATTTCCTGTCCCCGCTTGATTTCAAAAGAGTTTGAAGATCCCTGAGATGAGACGGGTGATAGATGACTCCCACCTGTGCCCACTCGCTGCCCACTTCCTACAAGCATGGCAGGTGTGATGAAACGAGAAGGTGCTGGGGGGAAAGGTCGCAAGCACAGGCGATTTTAGCTGAGAAGGAAAATGCTGGTTCTTTCTTTGAAGCCTCCTAGTTCCTCTGAGAATTCCCCAAAGGTGACCAGGCTGTGGCTGCATCAAAGTCTACAAGTGACCCAACGCCATCTCCTCAGGACCACGTACTCTCTCACTGGATTTTCTCAGCTGGTGACGGAGAGCTTGGAAAGCCCCCGGGGTGGCGTAGACACTGAGGCGCACACTTTGCCTGGTGTCTCCTCTGCGACCTCCCTCTCCTGGAGAAAGGTCTTGCTGAATGGAGCCAACTTGTCAGAGCTCTTGAATAATGAGAGGAAATCATCCAAAGCTGGTTAGGTAATAAGTTGACCCAGAAGGAAACCATAGATACAACAGCTTCCTGATTTAAACCCTGAGGAACGAAGGAGAAAGTTAACAAGGACCTGGAGAGGGGGCCAGAGTGAGTGAGACTGGGGTGTCTGGAGGAGGGGCCACCGCCTGGGCGCGCCAGGCCCCCTCTGGTCCTCCTCAGCCCTGAGCAGCTCTGAGGACAGCTGGGCTCCTCCTTCTGGGGACAGGGACAGGGACAGGGGATGCCAACACAAGGAGAGTGGGCACTGGAAGAAACAGCAAAGGTTCTTCCGTCTGCGTGGATCTGAAATTCATTAAACTGCATCCTGTCCATCCTCTGTTGGCAGGCCCAGCAGGCTCCCTCAGGGCCGACTTCTCTTGGGAACATGAGCACCTTTCTGTGTTAGGATTCACTGTCACTGTAAGAAAACAAAAACAGAAAGGAACAGCAGTGTATCTCCAAGACGCTGCGGAGAGGTGGTCGCCCTGACTGTCCCGCTACCATCCGCAAAACAAAGGTCACTTCGCATGTTCTACTGATCCCCAAGGAGGAAGTCCAGAGTACCAAGAAAGAACCCTTCCCTCTCCTCCTCCTTCTGACGTCACTCCTTGCTGCTGAGGCCAGAGAGCCAGATGGAGTTGGGGGTTCTCCCCTTTAATTAAATCGAATCCCACTCTCTGCGAAGAGACGCCAAATTGCCTTTTTAAAAAATTCCATGTGTTGTTTTCCCTCAAGAGTCGGTGGTCCTGGCATGTTTTCAGTAGCCCGTCATGTTCAGACCCAAGAGGATCTGGAGGTGCCTTCTCAGTGTCACTTAGCATTCAGCCATCAGGCGTCTGGAGGTGTGAGTGCACGTAAATTACAGTGTTGAACACGACTGTGCTGTTGGCTGACTTGTGTTTGTGCTTTGAAGTTGGCCATCTCCGCCAGATACCTGGCGCTACAGCTCTTCCCAGGGGGATGGTGGCCCCACCCAGGACGTTTTTCGCGACTTCTCTTTTTAGTTCTGTGACCCCGTCCCTCAAACTCGAGCAGGACTCTATTTTCAGTCAACTCGGTATCCCAGGAAGTGCTGGAACCATAAGAATCAACAGATCTGGTGTCACCGCAGCTCACAAGCTGCAACAGATGATACTCAGGATACTCATCTGACTCCTACGTCAACGTCCTGCTCAGGAAAACACCAGGTTAGCCAGGCACGGTAGTGTGTGCCTGTCATCCCTGCTACTGGTGCAAGAGAACCACTTGAGCCCAGGAGTTTGAGGCTAGCCTGGACAACACAGAAAACTCATTTCAAAAACAAAAGAAAACAAACCAAAAAAAAGTGTTTCCAAAAAGGCTTTGAAACAACTCAGATGGAAAAGCCAGGCATAGTGGTACACGCCTGTAACCCCAGCACTCAGGAGGCTGAGGCAGGAGAATTGCTGTGAGTTTGAGACCAGCCTGGGCTAGAAAGTGAGCTTAAGGCCAGCCTGAACTGCATAGGGAGAATTTGTCTCAAAAAGACAAAAATAAATAAATAAATAAATGCAACAACCCAGATGGATGGATGGATTGATAGATAATAGGTCAATAGCTAGATCCATCCATGACATTGTGAGTGCATGTGTGTGTGACAGTGTGCGGTATTTGCTTCTATGTTCTGAGGCCAAGAGGAAGCTGTAACAGGAAAGGATGGTGGGATAGGAAGAGGAGAACAGCATTTTATCTGAGGCAGGCAAGCAAGCAAAAGAACCAGCTCTACAAGCAAAACTTATTTGAAATGGTAGAAGCCTTACGGAAAATTTAAAAATGTTTTGGGCAGGGGTGTGGCTCAGAGCACTTGACTCTCATGCCCAAGGCCCTGGGCTTGATTCCCAGCGCCTCTACCCCTAAAAAGGAAAGAGCAGAGGCTAGCAAACCCTTTCACCATGACACCCTGAACAGCTCTCCAACTAGGCAAGTACGTGCTGCTTCATTTCTTGGAAACTGGGTGCTAGCAAGATAATATTTCTAAGATCCAGGAGTCCACTCCACAGAACAGTCCCTCAACTGCAGGTTTTCCTTTCCTGGTCTTATCTTGCTGTTTCAGCCACTCGAAACAGAGAGGGTACAAAGCCAGCCAGCAATGGGCAATCCTCCTTGCCTTTGATATTGTTTTTTTTTTTGTTTTTGTTTTTTTTTTGTTTTTCTCCGGTACCGGGAACCGAACTCATGACCTTGCGCTTGCCAGGCAGGCGCTTTTGCCGCTGAGCTAAATCCCCAGCCCCGTTGCCTTTGATATTGATCTGTGCCCAGCTGTTGTAACAGAAGTGACTTTGACAGCTAATTACTATAAAGCCAGGCCACATTTACTGGAGAAAATACAAATAAGCAAAATAAACATACCAGCAATGTCACTGCCACTCACACTTTGGTGTTTATTCTCTCCACAGTGGGGGTGTGTTCTGTGCTCGCCTTTGCCTGCTCTCATTCAGGGGTAAACACCTTCGCTTGATCATACACTGTGTATTAATACCTGCGGCTGGCGGTGAAATTCAGCAGCGGAGGACTTTGCCAGCATGTGCAAGGGCCTGGGGTCAATCCTCAGCTCATAGTAAATGAATAAATGAGCAAACAAATACATAAATAAATTTACATATGTGTCTAAATATCCCACAGTACCTCTTTAGCGGCTACATAGCTTTCCATCCTATTACTAGACAAAAAAATTAAACATTCAGGATTCTTCCAATTTTAAATTTTTGTCTTGTAAAAATGTTGCCCATTATTACTTTTGCACAGATCTCTAGAAGAAGAATTATAAGTCAAGACATCAAACTGTCCTTTTTGGCAATTATCCCCTTCCCTAGAAATTTTATGTGATTTGTATTCTCCCAGCATTTCTCTTTAAGAAAACATTCTTTCACTCCTACCCTCTTCAACCTAGATTTTGTTTGTCTCACTCTGTAGTCCAGGATGGACTTGAGCTTACTAGGTAGGCCCAGCTGACCTCAAGTCCACAATAATCCTCCTGCCTCAGCCTCCTGAGGGTTAGGATTACAGGATACCTGGCTCTAACACTGCTATTGTATAATCTTGTATAAGTCTAATAGGTGAAAACTGTACTAAGTTTACCCTCTTATAACTTCTATTTGTTGATTTCACTGCTAAAAAGAATAGCCTTTTTTTCAAGTGATAAGAGGTAATTTCAATTTCTTCTTGGGTTGAATTTATCGAGTTTTTGTTCATATTTAAAATAGAACAATTATCTTTTTATTGGTTTGGCTAAGAATACTAAGAATTTTTAATGAGGATGAAACCCAGGGCTTTTCACACGCCAGAAAACACTCTGCCCCGGAGCTACAGCCCCATCCCAATAATAATTTCCCGCCCGTGATATAGACTGCAAACACTTTCCCTCCATTTCCCATTTTCATTCCAGTGTTAACTTACTGTGTTTTCTAAAGTGCAGGAGTTTTCGAGTTTTTCTTGCTGTTACATCTAACCTTTCCTAACACAGTTTCTGACTTGTGTGTCACAGGATCCCTGACAAATCCCCTCCTTGAAGTTACATAACATTGACCTATATTTTCCTGGATTTTGTTTTTCTTTTTGAAATTACCTGGAATTTTAGCAAGTAGTATGAGATATGATGTTCTAAACTTCTCAGATTCATTGAGCACCCACTTGCTATGAAGTGTTGCTTTTATGCTGCATTACATGTTTCCATATCCTTGAGGGTCACAGTTTCTCTTTCCCTCTTGTGTAACTGCCTGGCTGTTTGTGTACGGTTACTCACCAAAGTGAAATGTGCGTGGGTTTTTTAAGAGGTTGCGTTGAATTGAAAATGATAATTTTCACATTGTTGTCTTTTGTTCAGGAACAGGGTATGTCTTTCCTTTCCTGCACACTTTGTACATCCTTCAGTAAAAATGTGAGGACTGGTGGTGTAATTCTGGTAGAGAGTGTGCTTAGTAGGCATGGAGCCCCAGGTTCAATCCCTAGCACCAAAAAATAATTAAAATTTGAACTTTAAAATATGTACTGAGTTCAATCCTTAGCACAAATCTAAACAAATGAACAAATAAATATGTGAATTAAAAAAAGATATTATCCTAGTGCTGTATGGTAGCACATGCCTGTAATCCCAACACCCTGGGAGGCTGAGGCAGGAGGATTACAATTCTGAGTCCATCCTGGGCCATTCAGCAATTTATCAAGCCCCTGTCTCAACATATGAAAAAACTGCTGATATAGCTCAGTAAAAAGGCCTTGAATTCCATCTCCAGTACTACAGAACAAATAACTAAGTACGCCGTGCATTTTGTTGTTGTTGGCTACTGTTGGCGGGTCACATTCTGTGTGGCTTTTATGACAGCTAGAAAGTGTTAGCAAGTGGCCTTTTTTAGCAGAGTAAGTAAGATGCAGGGTCAGATGGGCAGAGTCTGAACCAGGGATCAGTCACTTCTTTGATGCATGGGTGTGGGCAGGTTAGCCTTTCTTAGCTTTAGTTTCTTGTTTCATCTCATCTGAAAAACATTCCTAGTAATACCACGTACCTTATACGACTGCTGA
Source organism: Chinchilla lanigera (assembly GCF_000276665.1). NCBI lineage: Eukaryota > Metazoa > Chordata > Mammalia > Rodentia > Chinchillidae > Chinchilla > Chinchilla lanigera. Next base: position 7,110,360 of record NW_004955471.1, read on the forward strand.
GAAGAAGAAATGAGGAGTGAGGGTGTGGCTCAGGGGTACCACTTGCCTAACACACACGAGGCTCTGATTTCATCCCTAGCACCACAGACATACACACACACACACACACACACACACACTCACACATTCACACACACATGAGAAAGTGCAAGCAAAACAACCTGACATTCACACACAGATTTTACACCAGCAAACATTTGTGCCAAACACTAGCTTGAGCATTTTCTCAGATATTCAAAGGTTTTAAGAAACTGTTTCCCAAAACGTACGTTAAATTTGTAAGAAGCATTTCGTACAACACTGTTGTTTATCTAATGTGTCAAAGAGCAGAAGAAGCTCCTGCTATGGCGCTTCCTGCGGCAGCTCTGAAGGCCACAGTGAGCCTGATGACCTGGTCCGGTGTGAGTTCAAGGTGCATCAGCTGTGGGACATCAGGCCACACCCAAGGTGTAGTAACTTTCTCGGTGGTGTGACAGTCCCCAAGCCTTGCACCATTCTCTCTCCCACTTGGCCGTTTATTTAGTTAGACCTGTTCCCTGCTGTCTTCGTGGTTACATCTCTGTGACATGATCAAATCGCCCAGGTGTTTTTTAACTCTAGCAAATCCTAGAGTTCCCTATTAAAATATCTGGGCAAAGTGCCACATAACTGCAGCAAATAAAATAAGCGATCCCACTGCAAATCTTTACAGCTTGCCTCAGTGTGAATGTGTGTCATGTTAGCAACTTATCTATGGGAGTGACATTAATGAGTAATTTGTCTGGGGGTGTCCTACTGATATTTTAAGCGCATGGAACACCTCTCCAAAGCCTATACAGTAACAGGCTGACAAACTGTAAAAAACAGGTTGGACTGATTAAAAAGCATCTCTGTATTATAATCTTTAAGAAGACATTTAATTGGCAGGGTACCAGTGAAATGAGGACAGATCCAACTCGAATACCTTGTTTCATAACTGTCCCTTTGTTGCAGTCGGGATCAGATAAGTCATCTTTGTTCCCCTGACTGGTCTGTCCAGTAACAATCCCTCTTTATGACCACGGCTAATGTACCTTATCTCCAGAGATCACAATAAGCCTACACTCAACCTTTCGTGTGTACTGATGTTCAGTTTGAGGGGAGTGCAGAGTTCAGTTTGGTACAAGTCATGTAATAATCAGAGGGCGCTCCCTTTCTCATCGTTGATGTAAGGTCCCTTCTCCTTCCCACAGAAGGCCTGGCTGGGCTGCAGTGGGGCAGATCACGCATCTGAGTAACATCAGATGCAAGGCACATAGATCATGCTCACGGTGTAGTCATGAACCCGGCCACTGTTCAAGCGGTGGTGCTGTGGTTTTAAATGTTTAGTACATCTTCCCTCTCCCTCCTGCATTAACAATGGCTTTTGAGGTTAACATCCTGCAGGGTTATAAACCATTACTCTATACGCTTCTGGTGGGAACTCAGGCTGAGAGAAAATGATGGGCATGCAGTACTTGTTGGCTTGAACTAGGTGTTTAAGTAACTTTTGAGGGACTAGAGAAGAAAGCACAAAAAAAACCTCAGCAACAGAGAAAAAGCCGGAAGTGGCCACAGAAATGTACTTGAAATGAAAGAGGGGAAAAAGTCACACAAGGCTCCTGTTTCCTTGTAATTAATAATTAAGCCCCATCGGTGACTGCCCCAGTGGAAGTCATTAGCTGCCGTATTATCTCCTTGTGGCTGGCTTTCTTACTGCCAAGTGTTCTTTGTTGGTTTTCAATCTAGAATGTGTCCTCTTAGTTACAGAATACCTCTCCAACTTTAATGAAAATGCAGTTTTGAAAGAAACTCTTCTTTAGATTAGGCTTTATCATAAAGTGCCATATAAACTTTAACAAATCACTTAACCCCTCTGAGTTTCAAGTCTTAGATGGGTTACTTCATTTTTAACTGATTATCATGATGTGATAGATACACTGTCAAGCACATGTTAGGTTCTCAATAAATATCTTTTTTTTTCTTCAAATGGAGTTTCCCTATGTTGCGCAGGTTGGGTTAAACTCCTGGGTTCAAGTGATCCTCCTGCCTTAGTCTCCCAAATAGCTGGAGCTATCAGGGCATACCACTCTGTTCGGTTTGATCAATACATATCCTTTGTAAAACTAAAGTTACAATTTTACTGCTTAAAAAAAGACAAGCCGGGCATGGTGGCACACACCTGTAATCCCAGCACTCGGGAGGCTGAGGCAGGAGGATCTCTGTGAGTTCAAGAGCAGCCTGGGCTACAAAGTGAGCTCAAGGCCAGCCTGCACTGCATAGTGAGACCCTGTCTCAAAAAAAGACAAAAAAAAGACTAAGAAAAGAGAAGAAATTCACAAAATTAAACTAATTTGGACTTTTCTTGAGGGATATTTGTTTTGTTTCTTTTTTTTTTTTTATACCAGAAATCAAACTCAGGGCCTTGCACTTACCAGGCAGGCGCTGTGCTGCTGAGCTGTCTCCCTGGCCTTCCTTGAGGAATACTGAAGAGACCCACTTTTACAGTGCCACTGAGCTCAGAAACATGAATGAACAGTAGGCTTATTATTATATAAGAACAGGTATCCCGTTTTGTACCTTCTCTGACTTAACTTCTTAGGCAATAGTACCTATGCATCTGGCATGTAGAAAACCCTAGGTAAATGCCTTTTTACTGTTATTATTATTATTATAGTTTGAAAATTATAAATCCTCTTGAATGCACCCAAGTCTAATTCTCTCCCTAATCTTTCTCAGTGCTGTTGCTCCATATAAAATCATCTCTGTGGCCAAGAGACAGAAGAGCAAAGAAGACGTGTGCTTGGCTAATATTTGCAAGGCCTCATGTGTGGTTATTCATCTCAGGGGACAGACAGAAACGCAGAGCTCTCAGGAAATGACTGGAGGTGCCTCGGGGAAAGGAAGAAGCTGGCTGGCCCAAAAGGGCGATGATAAAAGGGACTCTCTCTCTCTCTGTACCACTATCTAGTGGCATTTTGGAAGGGTGCTAGGAGGGTGGGATTACACAATAAGGGAGTGTGTTTTCTACAAAGAGTGTAGACAATTAAGCATCAATCCAAGAAGCAATCTGTTTTGCGTTATCAGGTCCTGGCAAGGCTAGCAATGTCGTGATGAAATTCTCTACAATACTAGGACTGACCTCTCTTACCGTCTCTTTACCACCACTGACATTATTCCTTTGTACAAAGGGACAGAAAAGGGAATTATGACAGGAAAATGCTAAGATAGGAAATAAGAGTAAAATGCCCTCCCTGCCCCTCCCCCGCAACTCCTTTGTTGCCTTTTTACCTTATGTAAGTTTCCCATAGAATTTTGCACATAGCTGGTCCTTATTAAAAATCCTGTGCTAGGGCTGGGAGTGTAACTCAGTAGCAGCTCAAACATCTGCTTGCCTGGCATGCACAAAACCCTGGGTTTGATGTCCAGAACTTCTAAAAAAAATCCTGTAATAAATTTTAGGTTCTACACCTCAAGAAAATCTCTAATAAGGACAAGGCAGGTGATGAACAAAGGCTGGCCGTGGGACAGGGTGTATGGGAAAGTGGCACACCGTAGCCTCACATGCAAAGGGTCACAGGCTGAAGTTTTTGCACACAGTGGGGCCTATTAAGGACAGCATGCCCATCAGAGCCACCCCTTTTCCCAGAAGTGGGGTGGACTTCATGGACAACAGAGTTCTATACCAGAGATAGCTCCAGCACCAAGGTGGGCTGAGCCCTGTAAATGAACCTGTCTTTGTTTAATGCAGAGAACGGGTAAGTGTGCTTTCTACTGAATTCAGTCTTCAGTGACTGTCACTTACTTTCGGAAGCATGAAGTCACCCGCACACTGCTTAGGAGAGGAGGAACGATGACTTGCAGAGGGAATTATTTCATTCCCCTCAGCGCCAGTCAGGAACTTTGGGTGACAGTGGCATCTGGTTAATGGAAGCTCCTTAATTATAACACAGATACCCCTCTGATGGAGGACACAGATGTTTGCTGTCATGGTTTATATCTAGACAGCCCTCCAACACGCCTGCATGCATAGATAAGGCTTTTGGAATGCGACTGAACCATGGGGGCCCTACAGCTAAAGGTGAGGCAAGGAGGTGGGGCCTGGTCGGAAGAGGCGGGTCGGCAGGGACGTGGCCCGGAAGTGTGCGTCTCCCTGGCCCCTCCCTCAGCTGAAGCTTCCGGGCTGTCTTGGGGTGGGCAGCTTTTCTCAGCAGCAGGCCTTCCCTCATGAGGCTTCTGCCTTAAAGCCAGCTGACTTTAGGCTGAAACCTCCAAAACCATGCACCAAAATAAACCTCTCCTTTAATTTGTTGGTGTCGAGTATTGAGTTCCAACAACGAGGAAATTGTTGACATATGGGAATTCTCTGTGCTTTCTGCTCAGTTTTGCTGTGAACCTAAAACTGCTCTATAGAAAAATATTTTTAAAAACCCATGGGAGAGCAGGGAGAACTATTGCCATGCCATAAAAAGAATTCGTTTCATTTGCATGATGCTTTAAATTTTAAACAGTGGTTTCAGTCTCTCATACGATCCTATGAAACTAGAAGGGCAAGTGTCCTTATTTTCATTTTTTAAGATGCGGAGATGGCAGCTCAGAGCCAACGTGACTTTCCTTCGTCTAAAGAACTAATAAGCATTCACACCAGGACCGAAAAGCTGTCCTTTGCCTCTAGGTCCAATGCCCAATGAGCTTCCCACCTGGATCTCCAGCAATTCTCAAGCTTTTAGGTGAAAAAGCAAATCTTATTCTATTCCAGGTTAGATATCCAAAGTGAATGTTTTGCTGATCCTTAATGTAAGTAAGAAATGTAAATGAAAAGAAAGATTATCCGAACGATGAGGTAGCCCAAAGACCTGCCTCTCAGCTCTGAAACACGGGTGCCAGCTTCACGGAGTGGAAGGATGCGAGCCCTAGACAATGCTCTGTGAATTAAAGTCAGACAGATCCAGGGCTGCAGAGGACTGGAACAGCTCCCTTGACAGATAAAAATTTCACATAAAGCAATTCTCCAAATAGTTTAAGGCTTTTTTCCCCCCTTGCCTTACAAGTAGAAATGAACAACAGTTTATTTTAATAATCAATTTCTTAATATTCTCCCAGGTCTGATTTTTCACAAGGCTCCACCATGACACAATTCTGTAAGGTTAAGTTCTCGCGTAGCCAGTCATTTCAAAGGGAAAAAGGCAGGTGTGGGGCTGGGGATTTAGCTCAGCGGCAAAGCGCCTGCCTGGCAAGCGCAAGGTTGTGAGTTCAGTTCCTGGTACCGGAGAAAAACCAAAACCAAAAAAAAAAAAAAAAAAGGCAGGTGTGTAAACACACTGACAGGTGTGTCACGCCACGGCAAGGCGTGCATCAGGGTGGAGACCTGAATCCTGGGATGGGGAAGCTTAGTGGCTCATTTTTAGGTAAGGTAACAACATGAGGAAAACACTTCCTCTGTGATGTCCTTTGTCATATACTCATAGCATTTTTCTTTGGCCTGCTTGTTAATAAACCTCATTCAAACCGGGTAGAATCTTTCTGAACCGGTGGTGACTGTTAACATATAAATAGCTAGAGAGGTCACACTGGCTTAACACTCCAATAAGATGGAGACCTTGTTATCAAACTGTGGTACTGTGACAAGTAGAGAGCGGTAGGATGGCGAAGTCTTAGGCATGGTTTAGGGGGAAGAGGCAGAAAAAGAGTCCAAAAGCCAAACAGCTAATGGCCTCCTTCGGCTGTTTAATAATCAGGCTCTACTTGCAAAGCTCTGGCCTTGGGAACTTCCCAGTGACTCGGGAGCTCTGTGGTGGCATTTACAGTTCCTGGTGCAAGACCTCTCATTATGTTGGAGAGGAGGTGGGTGGTGTTTTTCGTGCTCTAAAGCTGAGCTGTGTTTATTCCAACGCCAGTGTCCTATTTCCACCACAGGCTCAGATTCTCTGATCCCTGGTCATCCACTGGCTGGCTGTACCTGCCCACAGCCAGGTGTCCCCGAGACGGCAGTGTCCTGCACAGCGAATCTGCCGCTTGCTAAATTATTCACCCCATTTCCTTCGAGCCCATCCCACGTCCCAACCAACACACCCAAAACACAGCCACCTTTATCCTCACGGAAGAGCGTTTAAGCAAGATCACCAAGGGCAGCTAATTACACCAAAGCCCCAGTGCGCTGAAATGTTCTAGCGAGCAGAGCCACCTAGTGGTAGGATGGAATATGTATTTTTAAATTTTCATTTAATTTCTCTCCTATAATAATCCAGGTGGGTTTTTAAGAAATTGTTTCTTTCTAAAGATTCCTCTTCCTCCCTTCAACCCCCTTGAGACTTTCATCTAGATCTATTTTCTTTATCAAACATAGAGCCAAGGTAATCAACCCTATAGTTTTATATTTTCTGAAACTCCTACTTCCTTTTGTCTGCCCTGCACACACGCACCTCCATGAAAAGTGCCGTGTAAAATTGATAGGTGCAGAGAAAGGGAGGAGGAAGTGGCCCTCCGTGCCTGCCATCACCTCCCCTCCGTCCCCATGCACTCTATGGCAGAAATTAGGGGTATACCTAGGGTTGTGATTTGATTCCTTTTCTTCCTTCAGAGTAGGCAAACATTCACCATCGGCTAGGACAGAATAAAAGCAAACTCGTTGTTAGTCACGGAAATTCGATTTTCTGTTCACAAGACAGACACTGCTGACCGTCAAATTTCCCGACCTGCATGGTTACCTGCGCAGAAATGGCCCCACCAGGGAGTTCTGGAGGTTAAAAGATTAATGATAGCATGGCTCTTGAAATGGAAAAGGCACCAATAAACGCAGATAGGAGGCATCAACTTGCCTCTGCCTTGCGGGAAAGGGCGCAATTCATCACCACTTGCTTATTCAGTCCCTCCGGAGCCTCAGTGTTGGTCTGAAAGCCAGAATCTGCACCTTTCAGGCACTGGAATGAAACGGCTGTGCCTGGTCCCCAGGTGTCTACAGAGCGATTTCAGTCGGATCGCATAGCAGAGGAGAGCAGGAAGGTGCGGCAGCAAGCACCTTCTAAAAATACACAGCTGAGCTCTCTTTCTTTACACCGGCCATTATTTATAAGGGGAAAAAAACCAAAAAACAGTCCCACTGACGCACTCCTATGTGTGTCAAAATCACTGCCTGCACCAGTTGTCAAATCGAAATGTCTTCTGCCAACTTCCTGGCTGCAGTGAGTGTAAGAGGATCATAATTTTGCATTATGCAGAATCTCAGACACAAAAGGAAAGATACCAAAATATTAAGATAAATTGCCTCTGGGTGGTGGAATTTTTTTCCTTCTACTTCTTTTTTGCTTGTCCCAAATTCTACTAGAAACAATAAAATTCGACCACTAAATCAACGATCCACCCCTAACCCCAAATGTTTTCCAAGCTCTTCTCCCATCCACACGAAAAACCGTTGGAAGTTGTATTAGTAGAGTGGAGAGCTCATTCTAGTAACAAAATTTCTGGGTGTGAAAAAGCTCCATTGTAGACCAATGAACGGGTAGACCTCAGGATACTTTCAGAAGATAATTGTTCAAAATACAAAGGATGTCACAATGTAAAGGGTGGAATTTATCAATTTAACTTGAACATTAAAAATAACACTGATTTTTAAAGAAAATCGATCAGTGATCCAATGGAAATTAGAGAAGACATACTACAGTTACTGCCAGATATCCACTGGAAATTTCTATATGAGAATACTTAATTACCATCTATATTTGCCCTGTCCAATAGATCTACTGCGGAGGAAATGATCTATATTCATTCTGTCCAACATAGTAACCACATGGTTTGTTACTAAATACTCAAAATGTGGCTACTAAAACTAAATTTTGCTTTTATTTAATTAATTTAAATAGCCACACATGGCAAGCATAGATCTATATACGCTATATTTAATAAAGTTCTATATGTGCATCAAGATTAAAGTTATAGATCCCTGAATTCTGTAATGCTGTAAGGTAGTGCTAGATGCTTTTTCTTCTAGAAAATTTGGTCTCAGAGTTCCTTGCTTGGAAAAAGAAGAGAGATCAAGAAGGAGATATAGCTCAATGGTACAGTGCTTGCCTGGGTCCCATCCTGAACACCAGAAGTAGAAAGAAGAGAAAGAAAAGAAAGAAAAGACAGAAAGGAAGAAGGAAAGGAAAGGAAAGGAAAGGAAAGGAAAGGAAAGGAAAGGAAAGGAAAGGAAGAAAGAAAGAAAGAAAAGAAAAAAGAAAGAATAATTTTCTGCTTCAAAGAGATCATTTTAACAACTTGCACACAAATAAAAACAAGTGACAAGCCCTGATGCAATAATTAAACTGGGTGTTTAAGGACAGGTCAGACCTAAATTTATTGTTTGCACACACAAGGTGGAATGTGGCACTGGCCTCTGTCCCACTCCAGAATACACTGAGGTATTTATAGTGTTGTCACAACCTTCTATTACTAGAGAGGAAAGCAGAACTGTAGGTTTCCACATACCATTTCTATTCATGCTGTTCATCCACTTATCTAGCTCTTCCATCTCTATTTCCATAACAGAAGGTGTGTCCTCCTCGAAAATAGGGCTGCAGGGAGACAGCAAAGCCGGTTGAAGAAAGAAATGAGTCTGCGCTCCATTTCATTTGGGGAGAGTCTAGATTCATCGCTGAGGAAATTGAACTTGACTGGAGCATCTGACCCTGGGAGAGCCCGGGGGCTTGCCCTGTGTTAGGCTATCAGACTCTAATGAGAAGAAAGGCTGCACCTTAAAACAAACCTACGGCTATCCCTGATCTCCAAAGTGCAAGGCCCAGAGCCTCAGAGGCAGCTGAAAGGGGAACCGAGGAGACGGCTCACCCAAGATGGAGCGCACCCCACAAGGCCCTGGGGAGTGGCCACGTGCTTTAGCCTTGCTCATTTTCTCTTCTCCTCCCTTGGGGTTTTGATGAGCGTCCCGCAGCAAGAGACCGCCATCAGTAACCTCCTCTCACCGCCTCTCCCTCAGTTCCCAGGCTTTTCTGCCTAGGAGAAGTGGAGCTGTTACTTTCAGCCTTCCCCTCCCAGGGCTTAGCGTGCAAACCTCGGGACAGAGGCCCCTGCTTACAGGAGGTGGGGGAAGGCAGGACCATGGCCCTGACCGGAAGTGTAGGTGGCACACTGGGTAGAGGAAGTGGGCAGTTTGTAAATGAGGGAGGCTGCCGCGTGGGGCAGGCATGGGGGTGGCATTGCCCCAACAGCTTCCGGGTGGAATCCTCTCTCTCTCTCTCTCTCTCTCTCTCTCTCTCCCTCTCTCTCCCTCCCTCCCTCCCTCCCTCCCTTTCCCTCTCCCTCTCCCTTTCTCCTCCTTACCCACCCTCACTTCCCTCCTTGTCTCCTAACCTCTCTACTTCTCTACCCTCCACTTCCCTCCCCTTTGCTGGTTTAAGCAGCATAGATGAACCAACATCCTTGACCCAAACTCAGGGTCAGTATAGTTAACTACTCTGCACTTGGCATTCTTCTGAGAGCAGGTGAAAGTCAAATAAAGCAGCTCCTCCTCAGAGCAGAGACCACCTGATAAGGTTTGGAGGCCCAGGCGCATCCCCTCCTCCCAGGACCTGGGGCAGAAACAGGAGAACCCAGCCAGGTATCAGAGCAGAGACACCAGCGAAGGCCCCAACCCTCCCTTCTCCCAAGCTGCACCTCCACCAGAGAGCTGGACTGGAATCGCTGGGAACGACTTACACTTTGAGGCTTTCACCACCCAGTTCACCTAAAGGGGAATAAATATAAACAGCATGTTAGCTTTGTCCATCTGCAACAACAGCTGACATGACCTTTTACAAACAAACGAAATAACTTCATTACAGTTTGAAGGGAACAGTAATTAACCTCTAAGTCAAACAAACCCTGGCCGCCATATTGAAACGAGGTCCTAAGGTATGAAACGTTTTCTGTGGGATGTGGACAGTATAGGGAACACTCCCTCTGGATCAGATGTGTGCCTTTATTATTTTACATCCATGTGAAGAGGAAAACAGTTATAAAGGAACGCAAAGAAGAGCTAAGCAAGAGGGTTTACTCCTTGGCTCCCCCTCAACAAAATACCAGGCTGCGCCGCTGTCCCCTGTCGTGGAGTAGTATGTGGGCTACTTCATCCAGGGCTCCCCTTGGAGCTCCTCCTTTATCCCGGCCTTTTGAATGGCTGGGTCCCTTCCATCCTCCTGGTCTCAGCTCCACACTCTGTCCTCAAGGGGGCCCTACCCATCTCTACTAAACCCATCTGTCCTGTGGTTCTCTGCTCAGCACCTTCTTGCTGCCTTCACAGTTTCTCCTGGATCAATCCGCCTCTTCGATTCTGGTTTCTCTGTCTCTCCCATTAAACTAAAGCACAGCTCCCGAAGAGCTGGCTCATCTCTATCTTGTCCGTTGTGGCGGCATCTCACAGCTCTCGTCCTGCCAGTGCCATGCCTCACACATGCCTAGCAAATATTTATTGAATGAATGAATAAATGAATGAATGAGTAGGTTTTAATCTTGTTTGCCCAGCACTGGGGTTAAATTCAAGCCCAAGCTCTTGGACTTAGCATTACCATAATAGTGTAACTTCTAGCAAATCTGCTTTTGGTTGCTGCTGATTGGAGTGAGAGGCAAGGGACAGTTTACACACTGGCTCGAATGCAGACAAGATTCCAAATGAACATGTGGCAGGAATGAGAGCCCAGTGTCCTGGCTTAAGCTGTTTTATTTGGCAGGCAGACCAACGGACCCCGAGAAATGCAACAGTGGCGTCAAACAAGCGGATAGCCCGGCCCGCTGCACCCTTGCTGATGCAGAAAGCACTGAAAAGCAAAACACGCTGCAGAAGACCCCCAAACATGGCCCCTGGCAGTCACAGGCCTCTTTGGTCCCCAGCAAGGGACCAGGGCCAGCAGACACCTGGCAGCACAGCCTGCTGTAATTGCCCGCAGATTGGCAAGGCCGAATGGCATCACTAGTCCAGGAAAGCTGGGCGCAGATGGGAGCCTCCTGCCGTCATTATGGGCCTCGGATGGGCCGCTGGTTATGTCCTCTGTCTCCTGAGTGAGAACCTGAAGCTTCCTGCAGATTCCTGACTCCTCAAAACTTAGACTGGGGAAGAGTATCTTCATCTTATATATTTTTACACAAGCACTTTAAACCCAAAATTTACAAGCTATTTCGTTTTTTTGTTGTTGTTTTTTTTTGGTTTTTCTCCGGTACCGGGAACCGAACTCACGACCTTCCACTTGCCAGGCAGGCGCTTTGCCGCTGAGCTAAATCCCCAGCCCCAACAAGCTATTTCCTTAAAGGATTTTACGATCAAGGCAGCTCCTACACAAATGAACCTCCCTACAAGTGACCCATTAAGACCCCCTGTCTTGTCCCTCTCCCCTCCTCCCTGTACCTTTTCCCCACCTTTGTAAGCTCCCCCGTCCTGCCGCCCCACTAATTTCTCCAAGAGCAAGTGGTTTCCCCGCCCCACTGTTTGGGGCATGGCTTTATCTTTATAATCTGGGTCTCCTGTAGGCTTGGAGGTGAATAAAAGCTAGCCTGCATGCAGATGATGGAAAAGTTTAAAAACCCTTTACCAAAGTGCTCCAGATGCACCAAAAATGTGAAGCTCCTATAATCAGCATTAAAAGAGAGCAAAAAGCCTTCTGTGGCCTCTTCTTCCCTGCTCCACGGCCATTACCCTTGCCCCAGCCACCATGGCAACAGAAAAACATCTGGGAGAGCAGCGCATTAAACCAGGAGGGAGACCAATTACTTGTCCTCAGCAATCAGGCCCTGCGCGCTCCACTCCACCTGCCCTGTAGCGCTTCATTAATAGGCACCGACTCCTGTTGCACCTGAGAGGCAAATGCAGCTCTGGTGCATGCCCCCTGCCCGCCTGGTTCCATTTTGCCTCTTACAGTCCCATTTCTGCCCTCCACCCCAGCTCCTGCACGGCACGCACCCCTTGGCCCCGCAACACACGCAGCTCTTCTCCTCTGTGGGATTGGCGGCGTGGGGTCGCAGGAGCCAGGGAAGGCTCTGGCTTCTTATCTTGTTTCCAGGCTGAGCAGTGAGCAAAAGATTCTTTCCCGGGAGATTTACTGAGCAGAGCCAAGCGTCATGTAGCCACCGTCTGTTTAAAGCAATGGTTTCCTGCCAGCTGTTTTCACTGCAGCTCTCAACCACCCGGCCCATGAGACACTTAATAAATGTTAAATAGCAACAACTGCAAATTTAATGCCCGCAGGTCAGGGAAGAATGATAGCAGAACATAAACCACACCGGGCTTCCCTTCCCCTGCGCATAAACCAGACAAGCCCAAAGAAATAAGGTGATTTAGGGGTGAGAGGCTGTAGCTTGGTGGTAGAGCTCACACTTAGCATGCGGGGGAACCAGAGTTCCGGCCCCAGCACCCCTCAAGAAGAAAAGAAGAAAAGAATTTCCAACCAGGAAAAGGGTTCTTTCTCAAAATGTTCGTCATGTTCGTCCGGCATTCCCCAGTTGTCCGATTTAAAGATTTATTTTCTGGGGGTGGGAGACAGCGCAGACTATCACGGGGGAAAGAAACAGTGGTTCCATTCCTATTTCCGGAGGGGGTAGTAGGTGTACAGGTAACCATGACCCCTCACAAAGCACAACTCTGGGACTTCCCAAGCAACATGCTGGTCTGTCTGACCCAGTGTGACAGTTTTATTTTTCCTGGGGAAAGAAGTACTTAAATTTCGCTGATTTATTCTGCTTTCACTGACTTGTATTATAAAGTTAAATATGAATGGGTGAGTATCAACAGGAAGTGGTCGCCAACCTTTCAGCGTTCAGTTTGGGAAGTGATATCTGTGTCCACATAAACGAAACGGCTAGCAAAAGAAAAGATCAGATAAAAGCTCTCTATCAAACACACGTTCTGATAAGTAATTGTCTTTGAAATTCTAAGTTTTCTATGTTGTAGTTTCTTAAACTGAGGCCTATATCAACTAAAATAAAAGACTCAGTTGCAATAGGAGTCGGGTGCCCATTATGAGGACATTATGGAATGAATCATTTCAGTTTCTTATGGGAAAATTCCTTTGATATACAAGTGCTTTAGGTCATAAGCATGTTTCTGGAATGAATTATGCTTGCAAACCAAGATATATATATATATATAATTTTCATATTCTATGATTATATTCATATATATGAATATATTCATATATATGAATATAATCCAACTTATTATAGTGAGGATAATGCACACATTTGTTTTTCTCTCTGAGAATGACTGATGTTCTTTTATAAAATCCTAGCATTCTTTCATTAACTCATGTATTAAATAAGCTCGTATCAATCAGCTAGTATATGTTAGGCTAGGGATTATTTTGTAAAGAGATAATAATAAGTGAGAACTTGTAGCAATTACAATATGCCAGGCACTATTTTCTCCAAGTTTTAGATAGATATATAGATAAACTTGGAGATATACACATTGAGTTGTGGGTAACTTGTTCTGTGAGTGTTCTGCAAGATAAGCAAACATTTCTAATAAATTTTAACTTAATAAATAAGTGATGTCTTCTAATAAGAGTAGTACATGACACTGAATGGCACATGATCACAAATGAGTCAAAAGGCTCTTTTCCTCTCTCTCTCTGTCTCTCTCTCTGTCTCTCTCTCTCTCTCTTTGGGATCATGGATGATCATCTCCCAACAGCAAGAGGTTAAGGAGGAGATCTCATCTGCAGAGGAGGAGGGAAAAAAAAGCAGAGGAATCCCTCACTTCAAATGAGATGTGGGGGGGCTGGGGATTTAGCTCAGTGGCAAAAGCGCCTGCCTGGCAAG
>NW_004955471.1:7124755-7156014 GCF_000276665.1 Chinchilla lanigera
AGGAAGTAGCAAAAACAGTAATCATCTTTGAAGTGGGAGAGGTACTAATGGCAATGTATCTAGTATATTTTTATTTTAAGCATTTAGCACACATTATATTCTATGATTCTATTCATATATATATATGATTTTCATATTCTATGAGGTAGGCATTGGATTTTCCCATTTTACAGATGAGGAAACTGAGTCACAGAGGTCATAGAGCTAAGGAGCACAAAAGGCAACCAAATAATATGTATGGTTCCAGAGTCCAAACACTCAACCTTAATGCCACCCTGCCAAACAAGATAAGTAAGACAAGTTCTTGGTTCTTTTGTCCTTTAATAAGAGCATAGTAAAATAAGAAAGACAGACCTAAAAAGGTCACCTATTTATCAGGACAATTTGAGTCTGTGCACCACAAGTGTGAACAAAGCTGTGACAGCACAGAAGGAGGAGGCTGTGAGGAATTATCCCCAAGGGATGATTACTCAAGTCTTCATAAAAAAGCAGACCTGGGTGCTGAAGGACAGGGTGGCAGTTTGCCAAGCAGACAGAGGCGGCAGCTTCGTCCAGACACAGAGGCATCCTTAGGGGAAGTCACGCTCTGGGGACAGAGGATGAGGATGTCTGTGGATGAGGCCCATTTGTGCATGCCAATGGCTTCCCAACAGACAGACTTGCACAATAAAATTTAGAGGAAAATCCATTTCTGAATGTAAAATGGGAAGGCAGGACTATGTGATTGGACACCTCAACCTTCCCAGCCCCCATCCCTTGACTGTGTTTGGGGGGACCAGCTGCGGAGCTATCGCAGGGCAAAAAGAGGAGGAGGGGAGAGGAGGGAGAGGAGAAGGGGAGGAAGGGGAAGGAAGCAGGGAGTAAGGAGTTCCCCTGGAAAGGCTGAGGCAGGAGGATCATTTGAGCCCAGGAGTTTGAGGCCAGCGTGAGCAACATACCAATACCTGTCTCAAAAGACAAACAAAAAATAAAGCCAAAACCAAAAGATACCAAAAAAAAAAAAAAACCAAACTCACCCCTAGAACAAAACAAAATACACTGTCAGAGTGAGCTTCTAACCTTGGGAATTTTTTATCTGGATTCTGGATCAGCATTAGTAATCTCCACCAGTTAGGAATCTCCTTATAAAAGCTGGCATGGTTGCAATGGGAACAAGAACACCCTTTCACTTGGTCATTTTCGGGATTAAGTTGGGATGTGAGGTGTGTGGGAACAGCAGCATCTGTGATGGACCATTCACAGCCCCAAGCTGACCCACTGCACCAGCCTGACCCTTTCCTCACACAGTGGGAGATGTGACACTGGCCTCTTAGCCAAGATTACGGTTTATACTAGATGTCCTCCCAAAGCCCCATGCACTCCCAATCCTTTCGGGAAGTGATTGGATCCTGGGGGCCCTATACTGACAGGTGGATTAGTCCATGGATGAGTTGATCGCTAAATACAAATACATTGTTAGGAGGTGGGGAAGAGGTGGTCACTAGAGGTGTGGCTTGGAAGGGTTCATCTCCGTCCCCGGCGTCTCCCTTTTCTCCCTGCTTCCTGTACACCATGCCTTCTGCAGCTCTGCTCTGCCAAGCCCTTCTGGCATGCTGACCTCCCTTGGAGCCAGCCAACTATGGACCAAAACCGTGAGCCAAAATAAACCTCTCCCCCTTTAAGTTGCAGGTGTTGGGTATTGTGTCCTAGCAATGAAGAAAGTGACTAAGACAACTTATCTGGATTACTTAGAAAGATGGCAGCGTGTATTTTAAATTTCTATATAGATCCAAACCAAATTTTCATATAGGCCAAAAACATTCTTAAAAAAAAAAAAAAAAAAGAGGAATGTGGCATTTTGACATTACTAACTTCTGGAAATTTCATTGAAATATATCAATTCATCACTTAGTATTTTATATAATTATTTTTGCTTAATTTACAAACATCACCTCCCTATCTTTCCCCAATCCTAAGCAGATATCAGGACAATACTTACATGTCTGTAAAGCACTTTGAGATCCTTGGCTAGAGGGCTCTGCATAGAAGAAAAACAGTATTCTTGTTTTATGACTGTTCATTAATGCATAAGGCGATTTTCTGAAAGTGGGCATACACTCAATATTTACCTTGTTTAGTTCTCTTTCTTTTATAGTATGTTGCAAGGAGTACCACAGATACAAGAAGGAGGCTCAATAAAATCAATGGGATCAACACCATTAACATAAATTCTAACTGATTTGTATCCTCGGGAAGTTGGGTAGAATTCGTATCTGCAGGAAACGCTTCCGGGATCACTACCATAAACGTGCTTGATGTATCCTCTTCAATGGTTTTGTTACCTTCTGGGAAACCATCTCCTGACAGTCCTGAGTCTTCACTTTTACCTGCAGAACACACACAGAAATGAAATTGCCGTGGAGACAAAGCTAGTATGCTAGGGTCCCAGTGATTTTTAAATCTGTCCCAGACGCATTCACTGATAAACTTGATCCGTCTTGCAGTTCAGTGTGACACGGCGTATTGATTTAACATAAATGGAGGTCAAGCCGGGAGAATACTGAGCATAGAATCAGAGTGTAGAGACAAAGCTCCCCCAAATGCAGGCAGGTCGGCCTTGACCACATTCCTAGGACACTTAAGCAAAGGTATCACCAGCTCTGTTGTGTCCAGACCAATTCCCCGAGCCCTGTTGTGTGACATTCCTATAGGGCACCATGATATTTTAACAAAACTTCTGAATAAATGTAAATATATATTAAAACTGAAGTTTATGCCACTTAACACATGTAGATGTAAAGGAATGGGGCTGAGGGTGCGGCTCAGTGGCAGAGGACTTACTTGGTCTTAGGGCTTGGATTTCAAATGTCCCCCAATAGCTTCATGTGTTCGGAAGGTGACTGGATCGGGGGTGTTCATTCACCCACTGGTGAGCTCATAGCCGAATGTGCCGAGAGGAGCCAGGCCTGGCGGGGTCACTGGGGGGTGACCTGGAAGGGCATGCCCTTGGCTGTGATTCCTCCCCTCTCTCTGCTTTTAGGCTGCCACGGATTGAGCACTTTGTGCTCTGCTGTGCCCTTCTGCCATCCTATTTCTCCCGAGGAGCCAGGCAACTGTGGGCTGGAACCGTGGGCTAAAATAACCCTCTCTTTTCTGTGAGTAGTGGGCGTTGCATGAAAGTGACTAAAACAGTTGCCCATCGAGCTCAAGATCTTGGGTTTCACCTACAGACTCAAAACAAATAAGTAAAGCAGGTGAAAAGGAATGTACTCTGTGTCCCTGTTTTGTTTTGTTTTTATTTTTTGGTGCTAGAGATTGAACCCGGGGTCTCACTCATGCTAGGCAAGCCGTCTACCACTGAGCTACATCCCCACTCCGTGTGTTCTCATTTTTAATAAATGCAAAAGAATTCCTTGACCTCAGAGTAACTACTTAGGTCTCAGTGTCAAGTCTCACACTCTGCAAAGCACTGAGTCAGCCACTGAGGTTATTTGACAAATTCTTCTGGATTCTAAATAGAAATATAATACCCATCTTATTGGCAAAGTGAACTTTTCAAAGCAAGGTTCCCTTGGAGAATACGAAAGCTCCAGCAATATTTGTAAAAACACTCCTGTAGAACTATCCATATTATCAAGATGTAAGCAAATTTGTTCTGTTTGAACCTCAGATGATACAAAAGCCCACGATGTGACTCACTGCAGGGCAGGAAAGAGCCACCAGCCTGATAACCACCGGAAAAACCCTTCCCTCCCCTGTGGCTGGGTTGTGCTTATGGTGAGGGAGGTTGGAGCTCATTCCATTCAGATGGGGACCTGCTGCATTTTCAACTATATTGCTGGTGTTTTCTTATTCTCTGAGGAAATCTTGCTTTGAAAAGTTCACTTAACCAGTACAACAATACATGCACTAAATGTCACCCACATTCAAGGCTACAGAGGACAGCACAGGTGACAACGCAGGCAGAAGTTCTTCCTCCTAAGGTATAAGGTGCAAAGTGAACGGAGAAGTCGACAGCTCTGAGCCGCACTCTTAGCACAGGTTGGGCCTGGGCAGGGGAAAGGTGAGTCCACGTTCATCTGTTAAGATTTAACCCCCAAAGTGACGGTGGTGGACAGGAAGTGGGGTGGGGCCTTGGGCCAGGATTGGGCTTGGATGATGTGATGAAGCTGGGAACCTCACGATGTTGGTGCCCTGACCATAAGAGACAGAGACCAGCACGCATCCCCGAAATGTGAGGGTAGAGCAAGGCAGGCCCTCGCCAGACACTGACGCTGCTAGCACCTTGATTTTGAACTTATTTCCAGAACTATAAGAAATATGTGTGCTCTTTAAGTCACGCAAGCTGTGGTATTTGGCTGTGGCAGCTGAGCTGACTAAGATAGACACAATCCAATCATTCTGGTTGTTACAGACAAACGCTGTAGCTCCCCACAGGGTCAGGAATCTACTTGATAACCACACGGATAAATGCCACCCATATCATCAGGACCAATAACAGACTGCAGAGAATAACTTCCTTGAATTCTTCACTTGTACAAGGTATGACTGAAAAATGTGGTGAACGTTTAAAGGTGTTTTTTAAAGTTTATTACAGTAAAAGGTACATTGTCATTTATCTCCCTCAAAATATTCCCTCTTGCTTTGAACACACCCCATCATTCCCACCACTTTCTAAAGCGATTCTCGACGTCCTCCTCCCTGAACGTGCTTAGTTTCGTGGTCAAGGCTATCTTGGTGTTCTGGATCTGTTCAACACATTTCCTTACCGCGATCACTTTGACTTTGGGGGAAAGCCAGAGTTTCACGCTGCCAGATCCGGTAAATAAGATGGATGAGGACACCTGTCACTGTTTTACGAGGCTGCCTGCCTTGCCACTGGATAATACTTGGTAGCTGCTATCACCACATTTTTAAAAATCATACTCCATAAAGACACTTGGCGTGGCTTTTAATCAATTTCTGCATTTTACCTATATTAGCTCATTTCGTTCCCACTATCTTTTCAGATGGACACTGGGACAAAAAGTCACACCACTTGTCCTAGGTCACAGAATTCACCTGGAAGAGTAAAGATTTGGATCCAGTTAGGTGCAGAACCTGAGTTTTTAACCTCACATTGTTTTCCCTTAATTGGGGAGCAATGCAGGGCCTGCAGATCGTGAAGTCCGTGGGGACCCTGAGAGGGGACCCTGTGCTCTGCCTCTGGGAGATTTCTTTCGGGCATGAGCCGGGGCTGGGGGAAAGTGAGAGAATGGCTCCAGAGACTTCAGCATTGTCAGGGCTTTTGCTAAGGTGCCTCCCTCAGAAAGACACCGTTTCTGCACGTCTCTCAGGGAAGTGGATCAATTTCCCGGTAGAACACTGAGTCCCCACTTGACCCACAGCCCCAGGAAAAGAAAAAAGAGGCAATGAACTCAGCTGTCAGGAACAGTGAGGGCGTGCTGACCGCCGGGAACGAAAGAGAAAAGGAAAGGAGTGTTCCCAAAGGGTTCCGGGCTGTGTACAGTTATTTTTCAGCATGAGACAATGCTGGTCACAGGTGGCCCCTGGTAGCATTGTGGAGTTAAAAGGGCCGGAAATTCTCTCAGATACACATCCTCACACGTACACCCTCACATGCACTTTCTATATTAAGCATCATTTACTCTTTCAGATTCTCTCGTGGCTATTTAAATAAGTGAGAATTAAGAATTCTCTCTCTCTCTCTCTCTCTCTCTCTCTCTCTCTCTCTCTCTCTCTCTCTGTTTTTTCCCTTTATCCTGCAAGCCTTCACTTCCACAGACTCCTATGACAGCTGCCCTCAAGCCCCTTCCCCAGCCAACTTCAACTCCATACTCCAGAGGGGCACAGAAGAATAAATGACAATAACTGCCATTGACAGAACACTTAACGCTGTGCTAGGCACTAGGATGAACACGCATTATCTAATTTAATCCTCTTAACAACTTTATTGTCTTCATTTTACAAAGGAGTCTTCCATGTCTTTGTCTCGGGTAAAGTCTTGTCTTTTGGGTTAAGTTCTACACCTATGAGTCAGGTGTGGTGGCACGTACCTGTAGTCTCAGCTACTTAGGAGGCTGAGGGAGGAGGACCACTTAAGCCCAGGAGTTCCAGACCAGCCTTGGTGACATTGTGAGACCAGATCAAGAGAGACAGAGAGACAGACAGACAGACAGACAGAGACAGAGACAGAGACAGGGGAGGGAAAGGGAGAAGAGGAGAGGAGAGACAAGCAGGGAGGGAGGAAGGGAGGAAGGGAGGGAGGAAGGAAGGAAGGAAAGGAGGGAGGAAAGAAGGAGGGAAGGAAGGAAGGAAGGGAAGGAGGCAGGTAAGGAGGGAGGGAGGGAGGCAGGGAGGCAGGGAGGAAGTTAGTTGTACCGAGGTAATGCAGGGTTTTGCAGCTGCATTCCTTCAAGCATTGGTGCCAAAGGATAGACAGGACCTCTTCTCATGCCTCTATAATTTAGTAGCTTTGTAAATTTGGAAAAATCCTTTCTCCTTTATTGTTTACTGCTCCAGTCTCTATGGCTGAAGGGTGACTTCAAGGCCCTATGTATTTTCACACCTCTTGGTTGAGTCCATGGTATTTATCCTGCTTTAATTACAATTTTTGAACAGGTGACATACGGCGCACATGGTGCTGAGCTCAGAAGGGAAGTTTCACGGCCACCCTTCCCCCCGTAACCCAGTTTCCTTCCCCCAGGGTAACCACTGTTTCTGCTGCCTTCCAGGGGAGCCCTACGTGGGCACGTGTGCACATACACACACACACACACACACACACACACACACACACACACATACACATACTTTCCTGTCTTTAATTGTTTTAAACACAAATGGTAGCAAAATTTAAAACTTCCCCAAGACACCCCCAGCCCAGCTGGCTGCCTTCTGCTGGCTCCCCCGACCTGCCCAGCTGTGGTGACTACAACTCCTCCTTGGCTTCCATCTCGGTTGTATCCACCTCTGAATTTCTTCCTCCTACCGTTGACACTGGGTTCCCGATTTGAGTCTATGTCCACCCACTCAGTTCCCCAGCCTTAGGAGGGGGAACTGATTCTTTCTTGCATAAACTCTTGTGGCTGAAATGCAGTGTTTTCAACTTTCCTCCTCTGGCATTAGACTCTGCACCCCCAGATCTTCTCTGACTCTCACTGTGTGAGGACTGGGCTAGGGTTGTTCTGGGGAAGTTGAGATCAGACCACTAAGAATGACCCCCGAAGTATGACAGCGGCTCCTCCCATGGCTAACCACAATGCATCTGGGGACCCCTGAAACTACAGTGCAGCCTCACACCCCTTTGTGAGCTGCAGCCTTCTCTAAGAAACGCTTGATAAGGCCCCCTGTGGAGCATCCTACGCTGATCCCACCTGACTGCCAACCCTTACACTTCTTCGGCCTAGGACCAACACGGAGGAGTGCAGAACTTGCTTTCAGGAAAGGTGTCCACAGAGGAGCCCTGCAGAGTGTACTGTGACACAGCCATGGCGCTACACAGGAGGACGGGATCTGAATCCAGAAGGGCAGCCTCAAGACCTGTTGCTGCCTTTCCAGCCACATGGCCTGGGAAGAATCCTTTCCCTTCCAGAAACTTCCATTTCCTAAGAGTTTAGCCTCCTTCCATTTCCAGAAGTTAAGCCTTCTGATCTGCCTCTTCCACAGTGTTAATATGAAACCAAGTGAAATAACAAATGTGAAGCTGCTTTCTAAGCCCTAAACGGCCGCACACATGCTGGGATGCTAGCATATTTGATATTTACTTCCTTTATTTTTCATTGAGTTTTGTTCCCCATCTTCTTTTTTTTTTTTTCCAGTACCGGGGATTGAACTCATGACCTTGCGCTTGCCAGGCAGGCGCTGTGCCACTGAGCTAAACCCCCAGCCCCCAGGGCTTCCCCATCTTTATACTTATCTCTTACTCTGCTGATCCCCAGCTCCATCTGCCTGGCTCAACTTCCTCATTTCATAGTTGAACCTTCTTTCTAAATTTGGGCATATTTCAGAGTATACAAGTACTGTGCGCTAACCGGTTGCACCACTGGAGTTTCATATTTCAGAGTACAACGTGGGGAGGGACTGGTGTAAAACTGAAGAGGCTGACAAAGAAAAAGAGAGAAATGCTACAGAGTGAGAGTGGAGACAGAGGCAAGGAGGAGTGCAGGAAAGTAGAAGAAACACTGAAGATAGTGCAGATCCCCTGTGAGAGACACACCTGGCTGCAGGTCTAACAGAAGCTGGCTGGTTTGGGTAGCCCGAAGTAGTTAACTCTAGGGACCCCCACACCAATTTCCCCTGGGAATTTGCCATTCCTCCCTCTGCTCAGATCACATAGCATTAGAAGCTGGCTATGGTGGCACATGTCTGTAATCGCAGGTGAAACGCTGCAAGTTTGAACCCAGCCTGGGAGATTTGCAGCTTAGTGAGACCATTTTTCCAAGCAGGCAGTGAAAACAGGGGTGTGGAGGTAGTTCAACACAAAGGTTTGGGAGGTAGTTCAATCCCCAAAGCCTCATGCACTCATAGGTAGGGGTTTTTGAAGGCAGCTATGTGTGAATCTAGCATCTATGTGTGAATGTGAATTAAGAATGTGTAAACATGGATTAGAGGTGCAATAATTAAATCAGTCCCTGACTGGTTTAGCATAGTTCTGGGTGTAGGTAATGGGAAGCCCCACCGCGAGGGTAGGCGGCACCGATCGATAGTCTTATATCCTGGGTAAAATATAAGGGGAAAAGAAGGATGGCAAGCTTGCTGCTCCGTGCTTGCTGCTGCTTTACTGCCTCCTGCCTGCTCTGCCATGGACTGTTTCTCCTCTGCAGTACCCCTCCTCCATACCACCCTGCCAGGGAGTCAGAGGTGGAAACTCTACAAACTGTGAGCCAAAATAAACCTTTCCTCCTTTAAATTTGGCTGTTGGTATTTTGTCTCGGTAATGAGAAAAGTAAGTAGGACAGAAGGGTGGTCATGTGACAGTGAAACCAAGCTACAATACTGCACCTGACTGCTGATCCTAAAATCAGGTAATCGAGTGCATGGTGTGCAGAGCAGTCACTTACAAATGTTTAACAGTATCCATGCAAACACAGCTTGAACTCACAGTTCACACAGCTGGCAAGGACCTTCTGGGTAGTTATTCCAGCAGCTGAGCCACAGGTAGCTCCTTTTTCTACTGTTCTGAGTATTGTCCCTAAGTGGGAATGACTTTGCTTCTTAATAAAGCAAACTAGCAAATTTCTCCTTCTTTCTTTCTTCCTTCCTTTCTTTTTTTTTTTCTTTCTTTCTGAAAGTGGAAAGAGTGTTTCATCAAGCTCCAGTTTTTCTTTGGTTTGTTTGGCATTATATTTTGGTGCTAAGACCAGGAAATGAAGACTATTTGTTTATTTTTATGGTGTTAGGGACAGAACCCAGGACCCCACTCATGCTAACCACATGGTCTACCACTGAGATACACTCCCAGCCCTCTAGCTTTTAACATTACAAAAAATCATATATCTATATAATATATATATATATATATAAAACAAATTGCTATGCTAATTCAATGTGAAATAAGGCAATAATAAGAGAATTTTGCTTGTTATGGTTTAGATCTACAATGTCTCCCCCCCAAATTCTCATGTGTTCTGAGGTTGGGCTTTTGGAAGTTAATTGGATCATGAGAGTGCTATACTCCTCAGTGTATTGATTTTTTGATGAATTCACGCATGAATGCGCTGTTAGAAAGTGGGCCCCAGTTGGAGGAGATGGCTGTCTGTCCCTCTGGCACTTCCTTCTGTCTCTGCTTCCTGGCTGCAATAGGTTGAGCAGCTTTACTCTGTCATGCCCTTCCACCGTACCGTTTCTTCCTTGGAGTCAGCTGACCATGGATTCAACCCTCTGAAACTGTGAGCCAAATAAACCTCTTTTCCTTTAAATTGTGGGTGTCAGATATTTTGTCCCAGTAATAGGAAAGCTAACACAGTCATTAAACTGAGATACCATGTCCCTCAATCAGATGCCTCATTCTTTCACTCATGAATTATGTATACGCAATGCCCACGTTATTTAAACTTTTATAATTAAGACAGGAAAAATTTAAAAATACACATTAAGTGTCAACCATTCTCTCTCTTTTCTATAGAGTAATTGACCTTATATAAATTTCATGATGTTCAGAAAACCAAACCCAAGTACATTTTATCCTCCCTATTCCTATACTAGCAAAAAGCATGGTTAATGATAAAAGGAGGAAATATAAAACAAACCAAGGTGTACTCCAGTGGTTCTTAGATTTAGCAGCATATCTGCATCAGCTGGGAATCTGTTAATAATACTGACCTGCAGACCACACCCCCAACCTATCATATCAATATCCGGGGTAGAGCCCGGGCCACCATACTTTTTATAGCTCTGCAGTGATTCCAGGGTGCAACCAAGTTTGAGTGCCCCCCCTACACACACTTCTAGTCCCCTGGGCCAGCCCAACACGTCCATTCTGCTCTCTTGTTCTCTCCACTCCTTTCTGGTGAATTTGAGAAGAATCCGACATCAGGATACTGCATGTCAAAGGCTGGTCTCACAGCTACCGAGAGCACAGCAGCTTAAAAATTATCAGAAGCCTGGAACACCTGGAGATTCTGGCCAGGGTATGTTGATAGAGGCCCGTGACAATCACATCTTTCTGAAAAAGTCTGTATAAGAGAGGTTCAGGCTAGAATTAAAAATCTGCGTCTGCCAAGGAGATTCTACTGATACAAGAGCTTGGCAGTTAAGCCGGTGGACCTCAAACCTTAGCCTGTCCTGCGGTATCCTGAAGGCACCTCAACTCACAGATTGTTGGAAGCTGCTCTCAGAGTTTCTGAGGGAGTAGGCCTGAGAAGAGGCCTGAGAGTCTGGGTTTCAAAGAAATTCCCAAATTGTGCTGATGATGCCCTGTCCTGGGGTCATCCCATAGTAAACTGACCAAATAATTTCATTTATTTTGCATGTAATGATTATACTTATTATTCTCACTTATTGGGCATCAGCGTCAGCAGGTATTGGAGGATATCTGGGGATGTGACCTCCTTGTCGTTCTTCCTGGACAAATGGTGGGGGTTCCAAAGCCACGGGGGAAGCGGGCCTTATCTTATCTGGTTTCCTGTTCTCTCAGTTCATCACAGTGCACATCTACCAGGTACTGTTGAGTTTGTCTTTTGCCCATGGTTGTTCTCTCGGCAATCCTGAGCATGTGCTGAGCCACGTGAGGAGTGTGCCACTAGGATGGAGGACTTCTAAGCACCATGATAGTGCCTGCACTACACAGTGAATTCAAAGCTAGCCTGAACTATATAGTGAGACCTTGTTTCAAAAACCAAAAAATCAAAAAAACAAACAAAAAAATCCAAAAAAGAACAAATTACTTTTTAAATGAATGAACTTAGTGTTGTCAGGGGGAAAAAAAACATGTCAGCAAACCATGGTGAACACTGGGATCACGGTTCTGAAAATTACAATGACGAGAGGAAGCAGAAAATGAAGAAGATGGCTTTAATTCATATGAAACAGAAAAATTCCAAAATCAAACCTGGGTAATGGTTTAACTTTGAGGGGAAAAAATACAGAACAAAGATAACACCCAGAAACTGCTCTGGTAGATGACTCTTCTTTGCACTCACTTTCTTTAATTATTCAGGAAATGTTTGTGTCTTATCCTCACCAGGGGAGGCAGACTTTCCTATTAGTTTTCTGTTGCATAAATTTTACTTCTTTTTCAAGTTTTCTAATCAGCACTGACTGGACTAAAGCCTAGGGCCTTGTATTCCTTCTGTTTTCCTTTCAAATGTCTCCTTCAAATGCCTAAAACTACCTGTCCTTCCCACAAATTATCATGCCACTGAAGATATATATATATTCTGTTTAGAAGAAGGAAGGATAAGTGTGCTTGCTCAGAAGCTGCATAGTATGCCCTACAAGAACATGGAAGGAGCAATAATTGTTTTGGTTTGAGGCTACAGAAAACTATCTTTTAATTCAGACATCAAAAGATTTGGGATAGTTAGCTAATGTGTGTGTGTGTGAGAGAGAGAGAGACAGAGACAGAGACAGAGAGAGAGGGGGGGGAGGGAGGGAGGGACTGGAGAACGAACCTAGGGCCTTCACACTGAGCTACATCCCAAGCTTTTTAAAAAAATTTTTTGAGTCAGGGTCTCACTAAGTCACTGAATTGCCCAGGCTGGGCTCCAACTTGCCATCCCCCTCCCTCAGCTTCCCAGAGTGCTGGGATTACAGGTGAGCACTATCACACCTGGCCAATTAGTGACATTCTGGAATAAAATTGTAAAACTGAGTTAACTAAAAATCACATTTATTCAGGTATTACAATATTTTTTTGTCTCTTTTGAGACAGGGTCTTGCTATGAAGTTCAGGCTGGCCTTGAGCTCACTTTGTATCCCAGACTGGTCTCAAACTCATGAAGATGTTCCTGCTGTGGCGCACGCCTGTAATCCCAGCACTCGGGAGGCTGAGGCAGGAGGATTTTCGTGAGTTAGAGGACAGCCTGGGCTACAACGTGAGCTCAAGACCAGCCTGAACTGCATAGCTAGAACCTGTCTCAAAAATAAAAAAATAAAAAAAAAAATGATTTCAGCATTTCAATTACTAAGATCTCTTGAATACAAGTAAATCTTGGGGTTTAAGATAAACGTCATGCCATTCATTCATCCAGGCCACCAGTCGTCACACTTTTGTCTTAAGCTGCTTACGTGCTAGGCACTCTTCTGAATCTTGAGATACAAAGATGAATGAGAGCAGGGGTAGAAGTCAGGAGAATGGCTGGCTAACTATAAGGCAAACTAACAAAAGCCATAGCATGTATGTAACAGAGGGTGGTGTGGGCACGGGAAAGGATGTACTGGGGCTGGGCTGAGATTCCGGAAGTCTTCCGAGAGAACGGCCCTTCGCACTGAATTGTGGGATTTCCGGGTGAAGATGGCGCGGCAGGAGCTGCAGCTGAGAGCCCAGCACAGAGAGCACGGTGATCTAAGCTCACAGAGCCCACACATTCAAGTCAGTGTCTCTAGGAGTGGAATATGGCAAGGTCAAGGGAAAAAGGAACTCAGGACCAGCTCCTAGGTGACCCTGTAATAGTAGGGCGTGATACACAGGGCGTTGAACCCCAGCTACTCAGGAGGCTGAAGTAGGAAGATCACAAGTTCAAGACCAGCTTAGAAAACTTGTGACTTAAGACTGTGTTTCAAAAAAAAATTTTTTTTAAGGGCTGGGGTATAGCACACTGTGAAGGCCCTGGGTTCAACTTCCAGTACTACACACACACACACACACACACATACACACACATAATGAAGCCAACGGGATTGGGATCTTTCCCAGGGAAATGGAAAACCACGGAAGGGTAAGTCTGGGAGGAAATGATTGCATTTTGTTACAGAACAATCACTAGCGGTTGTACGAACAGGGGGTGGAAAGACCAGAGGCAACGAGATGGCTCAGAAGCAGTGGAAGACCCAGGTGAGCATTCACACAGGTCTAACCTACCAGGGGCAGACAATGCGCTCTGTTTGGCCGAGCTGAGCTGGAGACCCCAGGAGGCACCCAGGGAGAACTGACTGGCTGTGGAAATGCCATGGGGAGCTGGGCAGGGAGAGTCCCTGCTGGAAGAGATTATGCTGAAATCACAGCCTCGGAGTGGAATGAAGGCCAGGCAGGTGGGTGTAACGACCTAGGAATGGTGTGAGGCCTGAAGGAAGGACAGACGGACACTAATATGTATTAAATGAGCTGACGGAAGAGAAGTGTTCATAACCCAAAAGTGGGACCGGGCAGAAAGGGTCACAGTCGGAGACTTAGAAGAAAATGACATTGTAAGACCCAGGGGAAGAGGGGGAGTTCAGGAACCAATGCATCCTGGTCGATGCCATTGAGGAAAAACATACAGCAAGCACAGGAACAGGTGCTGTGGGTTTGGCTATTAGGAGGCAGGAGTGACTCAGACCAAGCGTCTGAGTGCCGAGCCTGCCAAGCAGGTGCAGGGGCTGGGGGTGGAGGTGAGACAATAAAGGCATCAGGGGAGGTGGGAAGGAAGGGCAAGAGGTGCAAGAGGGGCTCACCAGAGCTGAAACGTGGAAAGGCTCTCTGCCAAGGAGAGCAGAGGATATGGTCAGAATGACAGTACCCACCACCAGTCATCTTCATGTTTTCCATATTGGTTACAGCAAGGCCAGAACGCTTTCTTAAAGGGCCGGAGAGTAAACATATTAGGCTAGCTCGCCCTTCCTTCCTCCTTTTTTCCTTCCTTCCTTCCTTCTTTCCTTTCTTCCTTCCTTCCCTTCTTCCTTTCTTCTTCTTTCTTTCTGAGATAGGCTCTCACTGTGTAGTCCAGGCTGGCCTTGAACTCACAGCAATCCTCCCACCTCAGCCTCCCAAGTGCTGGGATTATAGTGTGTGTCACCATATCTGGAAACATTTTAGATTTTATGGGCAAAATGACAGGCTATTATGTATGTAGTTATTTATAAAACCATTTTAAAAAATCTAAACATTTACAAATGTGATGACCATCTGTAACCCCAGAACCAGAAAAAAATGGAAGCTGGCTGGTTTGGCCCATGAGTCTTAGTTTGCTGGACTCTGGACCATTGTCTTTTTTCTAACAGAAACGATACTACAGACACCATTATAGTTTAGATCTTAAAATGTCCCCCAAAGGTTCATGTGTGGAAGATTTGGTCATCAGATAAGATGGTGCAACCCTAAAGGGGCGGGGCCTGGGGCGGAAGTGAGGTCATTGGTGGGCAGGTCCACTGGGACCCCAATACTCTGTATGCTCTCTGACTGCCATGATGTGAGCAGTTTATCAGTCATGCACCCTACTGTAATGTTCTGGCTCACCACAGGCACAAAGGTGACCACTGAGGGAAACTGTGAATCAAAATAAATCTCTCCTTCTTGTAAAATGATTTCTAAGGTATTTTATCACAGTGACATAAATATGTCTATTCCCTAATCAATACATAGCATAGTTTGTATTTTTGAAAACTTTAAGTAAATGCATTTATTATGTGTATAATATTTTTTTCTTCTCCCTCTCCCTCTGTTTTTTTGAGATAGGGTTTTTCCACATGATCTAGGCTGGCCTGGAACCCCTGGACTCAAGCAATCCTCCTGCCTCAGCCTTCCAAGTATCTGGGACTACAGGAGTACAGCACCACACCCAGCTTGTGCATAATAATCTTCAACTGGCTATTTTTTGCCAACATTATTTTTGAGGTTGATTAATCTTAATGTATGTTGCTCTACTTCATTACTTTTACTTACCTTGTGGTCCCTCATTCTGTGACTGTATGAAGCTGTATTTTTCTCTTGTTCATAGGAATTTAGGTTACTTCCATTTTTTCCCCTCTATTTTTACAAATAATGCTATAGTCAACATTCTTAGCCATGTTTCTTTTTTGTGCATTTGTGAATAATCTAGAAGTAAATTGTTGGAACTGTACAGTAACAACACCTCCAGTTCACTAAATATTTTCAAATTGTCTCTAGAACGACTGTATAGAAAAATTTCCTGTTCCAGTAATCTGATATACTTGGGAACCTGAAAATTATCCCAATGTGTAACACCTAGAAATGCTTCATGAAATATAAGAAGCAAGCTCTTAAATGAATAATAAAATCTCAAGAAAGCAAAGAAACTCCCGGGGTCCAAAAAAAGTTACCAAAAAAAAAAAAAAAAATTGAAGCAAACATGAAAATCTAAAGCCATAGCTGACAATGCAAATTTTCTAAAACATAGATGTGAAGATTTGGGCCCCCAAGGAAGTAAGTACACAATGCTTTTGAAGGGCTTGTAGCCGTACACTGGGTCAAAAATTGAAGCTAAAAAACCAAGCCAAGATAAAAAAAAAAAAAATCTTGCAATGGCCGAGTTCAAAGTCAGGTGACATCATCCCGACTCTAAGGAAACCTGGGCGGGCAGCCTCTGCTTTTTTGCTTCCTTCTCTTTTTTCGTTTTCTTTCTGCAACGCTGGGGATGGAATGAAGCATGCTGGGCAAACGCTCTTAAACACATCCCCGGGCCTCCTCTGATCTTCAGTTTGGCTTCTTCCCCTCCGAACCTCCTCCTTTATGGCGATCGCTGCACTCTGGCTCCTCCTCCAGGGACCACCTTGGCTCCTGCGGGCTTGGACCTGTGCTGGGTCTCAGTTCTTCCACTTGCAGCTCTCAGGGCTGACCCGATGCCACCCTTCCCGTCCCACGGCTGGGGTTGAGCCTGATGTCCAGCCATGAGCTCTCTTCAACCCTGCCACGGCCTGTCCCTATGTCTTCCAAATCCTAGTTCAGGTGGCAGAATGGATGTTGTACTGCAAAAGTACTGGGGATTAGAGCCCTTGGTAGTAGCTTGGTGATGGACTCAGAAGATTTAGGGTTGCATTAACGGGGTGAGCCGTCCTCTGTGTGCCAGGCACTGCCTCAGTCCCCACCCCATGACCTTTCTCATGAATAGACATTAACAGGTTCAACAAACAGCAAGATTAGGGCTACACAACTTCACATGAAAGCTATCACATCGCTAATAATAGGCTTAAAGACATAAAAGAAGGAATAAACAACCAAATTTAAAAACAATGCCCCAAGACTTTATGTGTGTTTAAAAAGGGTGGACTTTCTAGAAATGCAAACTCGGATCACTCAGATCGAAAGCCGGCGAGTGGATGAGTGGGTGAGCGGCTGCATTGCAGTGCTACCCCTCCCACCACCGTGCCCGTTCCTGTTTCTCCACAGCTCTGCCAACGTCCAGGGTGGCGCAAACTCTGCCCAGGTAGGCAAGTTGCAGATGGCATTGTTTCTTTACAGAACTGAGCCCAGCCCAGCGCACATCTTCCCTCTTCTGCCCCCCCTCGCTTCAGAACCGCAGCTACAGAACAACACAGAAGGACTTTCCACCTCCTCCCCTCCCCTCCCTGCCCGTTCTGGTTTTATTTATCGTTGCTGCTGCTGTTTCGGTGGAATTTTCTCTTGTTTCCTAGTCTCTGCGGGTCCTGGCCCTCAGACTGGGCTCTTCGCAGGGCTCCCCCACGGCGACTTTGTGACCTAGCTGCGCCCCTCTCCCTGGCTCCCTCATCCTGCGCTCTCTTTCCTAGCCGCTCCAGCAAGCTGCATTTCCTGCTTCTGGTCTTAGGTCTGCTAATCCCGGCCTCTCTGCTCAGTCTGCACCCATTTCAGCTCCTCCCTCCCCCTGAGCTCGGGGTTCAATCCTATGCTCATCATTCCCCTTCCTGTCAGCCAGAAGTCAGCCCAGTACAGCAAACACAGTTACTAACGAAACACAGCCAAGAGTTATGTGATGCTCGGAACCTGCAGCAAGGGAGGGGCCCGAGTCATGGTCTCCCAAGCCTGAAAGTGGACACACAGCCTGGCAGAGCCTGAAGACCCTGAATGGTACGGTGCACAGAGAGAGGGAGCAGGGCTCCCGAGGAAGCTTCCTTAGAGCCATTGCTTCGCTGTGAGACCTTGGCAAGTCACTCAGCCTCTCTGTGCCTTGGTTTTCTCACAGAGGAAGACCGAGATAATAGGATCCACCTCATCACGCTTCTGAGAATTCAGCGTGTTAGTACAGGTAGCGTTTCGAACAGCGTCTGACAGATCGGGAGCACTGGGCATGTCAGCTAAGATCATCATTATTAGCACTTGAAGTTGGGACTGTCCCTGAAAATAAAGATGGCCTTCATATTCCCGGAGATAAGACACAGTACAGTGTCAGAAGGAGCAACTTCAATTATGCAACTGATAGTTCCTTCTATTCTTCCCTTCTCACAGTTTGTCCAAGAATTATATAGCTCTTACACTTCCAAATCGTCTCCCAGGTTTCTTTGTCCCTGGCCACCATAGCGGTTCCAGACTCCTTGTTTCTGCTTCATGCCCTTCAGTGCTTTCTTCTCAAACCTTGATTTGGAGGCAGCTAATAAACTCCGCGCTGTGGAACCTGGGGAGTCACTGTCAGTTTCCTGAGAATGGGGAGCCCACAGGAACCGGGAACAAGGTAAAGAACGCTTCACTTCAGAACGTGGCCTTGAACCTTCTGAGGATCCTGCACTGGCCACCGCAAAATGATGATCATCTACTGGTCAAAATCCTGGAAAAGCTGTGTTCTGATTTATCTCCTGGTGACTTGCAAGCAGCCTATGTCACTCAGTCCTGAATCAGGCTGTATAAAAAGTCTATATAAAAAGATGTGTTGACTCAGAGGTCAACACTGATATCATACATTGTTCCCTGTTTGTTGTTAGTGGATGCTTACGTTGGGGTATGTCTCAGACTATGCTTGCGAGAGAGTCAGGCTGTTCAAAGGATTGGATTCTTCTACCAAACATCCCCCACGTATTATTTTAAGAATTCAAGGAAACGCAAATGTGACACCTATATACTAACCCGAAGTCTTAGACACCATTAGTTCAAAAAGATATACACACTAGTTAATTAAAGATTAGACCCCACTTTGGAATATCTTCAACTAATATAATGGTAATAAGCTTTCTTTTTTTTGGTCTTTTTGAGACAGGGTCTCACTGTGCAGTTCAGGCTGGCCTTGAGCTCATTTTGTGTCTCAGGCTGGTCTTGAACTCACAAAGATCCTCCTGCCTCAGCCACCCAAGTGCTGGGATTACAGGCATGCGCCACCACACCCGGCTGGTAATAAACTTTTATTAAACAGCTTTTCCCTTTCTTCCACACACTGGCAATCCAGGGCCCAGTAAGCATATTGGAAGAAACGCAGCTTTCACCTTTGACTTCTCCTGACATTCTAACGCTATCTGTTTTTAGGAACTCATCAGGTTTTAGTGATGAGCCTCATGTCCATTCTACAGATGATTTTAGTATTTATCAGCTATCAGTGAGTTATTAATTTATGCAGCACCCCCTCAAGGACTTGAAGAAACCAAAGATGAACTAACGAACATTTTCCCAGGAGGTCCCCACAGCCCCTTCTAGCTCCCTTCCAGCTTTGAAACTTTGTGCATAAAAATGTACAGGGACTGCCGAGCTCATTTTGAACATTAATCTCCATTCCAACCAAGCTTCCTTCCAGGACAAGTGCCCTGCCTTCCTTCACCCTCCATTTTCCTCTGCAAATGCCTGGGGAACCCTTTGCAGGCAGCACCAGGGAGAAGCAACCGGTGGACTGGGGAGGTCGAGGCTGACTGCTGACCTCCCAAAGTCACCACATCTGTGACGTCAGTGCCTGGGCCCCCCATCCTATTTGAAGAACTATAGCTTGAGAAATGTCCTTCTCCTTTCACACTGACTACCTATGCTGGCCGGTGGCTGTCTCCACTGGTAAAGTCAAGGCAGCACGTTTATTGGCCCAGGGCAAGTCAACAAAACCTCCAGAGGCAACCAAAGGTGTTGTGCATGTTGCAGCAACTGTCAAGAGAACAAATCAACTGCTGCTTTTAGCCTAAAACAACCAGATTTAATACTTTGTCTTTTCCACTACCTTTCCACTCATAAATAAACTTCCCAACAGTAACAACCAGTGAAAAGGAAATATCTCTCCAAGTACCAAGATCAAGGCAAGCAGAGGAAAGGACTTTCTCCCTCCCTGTGTTAGAGAGTGGATGCCTGGTAACGCTTCAGTTAATTTCCTGTTTACTTTTTTTTAACTCATGATTTCTCTTTAAGATGCGTTTCAGTAGTAGATTTCTGTGCCCCTGTTTTCCAAGAATGTTTGGAACCAGCTGCGCTGTGAAGAGCAAAACCCACGATCTCTGGTCCTAACCAATTGAAAAGTTCTTTTCCATGGACTGCCAAGAAGTTTATGGTTCTCTTAATGTGCCCATTAAAGTTGGTAAATTACAGGGATCCACACATTTTAGACGACAATGATTGCGGAAGGTTCAAATCAAGGGCGAGGGCCGGGCAGCAGCGATAGCCAAGTCCTCCCTCCACCCCTCCAAGAGGCAGTTTTCATTTTCTCCACCTGCGGAGAAAGGACTGGCGTTGTGGGTGGTGCCCGCCCCTGCAAGCCCCGCCGGACCGTACCGTAACCGCGGCGCCCACCGGCTTGGGACCCTGCTCGCCAGCGGGAGGTCGCTTACCCTGGTGGGCGGCCAGGCCCAGCGCGAGGCCCAGGACGCTGAGGCGCGCGGCTTGCGGGGCGCTCATGTCAGCTCGCGGGGTGCTGCGCGGGGCTCCCTCCGGCCGCCGCCGCCGCGCACATTTCCTGTTTCCTGCTTGTTTGGGTCGGTGCTCACTTGAAGGAGAGGTGTTTGCCTGTTTTTTAGGAAGTGATGTAACCGCGAGAGCCTGTCAGACCAGCAAAGGTTGCAAAAGAGAAGTTGCTCGCCCAGCTCTGATTCAGTTAGGGAAACCTCCCCAGCCCTGTAGAGCCTCGGCCTCGCTCTCTCCAAATTGCCCCCGGCCAGCAGACCTGCCCCTCGGATGTCCCTGGAGGTCGGGGACCACTTGTGTACTGGCTTCCCCGGATCGCACCCACCCGGGGAGTCTCGGAGCCGCTCGCAGCCTGGGGCAGCGCTGTCGCAGACTGCTCCGTGCTGGTGGAAACGGCTCCGTGGGCGCTGTCCAAAGCAGTACCCACCAGCACGCTGGCTACAGAGCCCTTGAAAGGTGCCTAAGGAAAACCGAACTTTTATTTCGTTTTTAAAAAATTAAACAGCTCCCAGGGCCAGCGGCTGCTGTGTTGGATAGCCCAGGCTCAGCCAGCAGGGACGGCTGTGTCCTCAGAAAACCGCTAGGCCCTTTTCTCCAGCGCAGTCCATCCCCTCCATTGGCCCCGAGTGGACCCTGCCAGGCCCATCTGGAACTCAAGGACAACCTCCCTCAAGAACCTCCCTCTCAAGGTGGAGCTCTGCACCCCAGAGAGGACTGATCTCTCCAGGGATCCATTTCCAAAGCAGAATATGCCAGGCAGGGCAGGCAGGGGCGGTCGGCATGTCACCTGTCTTTCTTGTGGGGCAGAAAACTTCTCGGAGGTTGTTAAGAAGCAAAACAGGGCTGGATGGAAGTAGAATTCAGGTGGAAATCCTACCCATGGGAACCGAGCCGCAAGGAGGTGTCTGCTGAGGGCACGCTTCGGAGGGAGAGTGTGTGTGTCCAGTGTGTGCGGCTCCTGGGATTGTGTCCCTGGGCCCACGTCCAAGGCCCGACCACTACTGACTGCAGTTTCCTATTTGCGTTTGCGTTTGCCCAGGGCAGACAGACAGAGGGATGTGTGTGCGCACCAGCCCTTCCCCCAGATACCAATGGAGTTGCCAGTTCGCACCACAGAGATCTTGGTGACTGCAGCCCCTCAGCCCCCACCCAGCCGCGACCTTCTCCTTTGCTGCTTGTTGCTTCTCGGTGTCATTAGTCATGCTTATCTCAGTCCTTATCTACGAGAAATAGGTTGGTGATTCACGTAATGATCACTTACTCATAGATTTACAGTATGCATTTCAATGCTGAAACCTGGCAGTTAAGTTCACTCTTGATAAAGAATGCCTTCGTGCACATTAGGGGACCACAAGGAACAGCAGAAGAAAATGGATGTCTTCAAGACCGGGTGATTGATTTGGAAACGACAGAGAAAGAGCTGTTCTAACTCTTGCCTGGCGGGCGTGTGAATAGACCGCGGGCTCCAAAGCCTCCAGGGCTGAGCAGGGTGGCCGTTAGTCCAGTGGGAGTCCGAGTGTCCCCCCAGCCAGAACACACACGTGGGAGGAAGAGGGCCAGGGTCGGAAGTTTGCTCCATTTCCGCTCTGTTAAAAGCATCACCGGGGGCTGGGGATTTAGCTCAGCGGCACAGCGCCTGCCTGGCAAGCGCAAGGTCATGAGTTTGGTTCCTGGTACCGGAAAACAACAACAAAAGCACCATTGGCTCTCTGGCTTGAGGCGAGCATCTGGCAAGGGCCAGGCTATAAGCCTTGAGTTCTTTCACTTTAAAACTACACCTAGGGTGGGGGGGTCAGGCCAGACCAAAGATCGTCTTCCTGCGCAGCCCTCAGCTGAGCCCCAGGGCATGGCCAAACAGCGCCCCAAAGTTTCAACAAGTGGGCTCTGCATTGCTGTTGAGCAGCTTGACAGTAAATCATAACATTGCACTAAGTACACCAAGGGGGGGGTGGCTAAGGAACCTCACACAAGCGTGTAATTTTTTCTGACCCCGGTGCTTAAGGGTCTTTTCGTAAGGCCCTTCAGCATGATAAACTTTATCTGAAGGGGAAGAAAATTACCATTGTTGATCAGAGAATGGTGACAACCCAGCGATCCGTCCGCTGCAGTTAACTTCACAGGGAGGCCGTGTGGGAGGGAGAGGGCGATTTACTTCTGTGGGTTCTAATTTTGCCAACCATCGGTGCTGGCAAGTGGCTACCTGGGCTCAGAGTGAACTCCAATCTGCTCGAGGCGGGGAGGGAGGGCCTCAGTGCTACTCAGGAGACGCAGGGCGCCTCCGAGTGATTGTCAGGCCTGCAGTCCGCCTTCCACAGCAGGAAAGGAACTCGGTTGCTTAGAAATGCCCTGCGGCCTCCTCACACGACAGAAGCGACTCTCAAGCAATCCCTTCTCTTCTTCCACCCCATTCCATGGGCCGTAAAAGAGGAGAGACTCTAAGGGAACAGGTCCAGAAGCTAATTTCTTTTTCTTGTGCATGACTAGGGATCGAACCCAGGGCCTCATGCATGCTGGGCAAATGCTCTACCACTGACCTACATCTCCAGCCCTTTTCATTTTGAGACAAGGTCTTGTGAAACTGTTCTGGGAAGCCTCAAACCTGCGATCCTCCTGTCTCAGTCTCTCAAGCAGCCCGGAAGTACAGTCTGCACCACTTTGCTTGGCCCAGAAGTGGCATTCTACAACAAACACAAGCTCCCTTCCCACTGTTCTCTTTTCTGCCGCAACCTTGCCATTCCTGCCTCCAGATGTGATATGCACACACACTCAGCAACACACACACACACACACACACACACACACAGATGTACCCCCACCTCCTCTCTCATATGCCTTGTGCACCCTGGGGGAATAAAGGAAAATGGGAACGAGCTGCGGCTATTTAACTGATAGAGCAGGGAGTTGGCCGCCCCGCCCTCGCATTCGTTTATGGCAGAGACCCAAGGGCAGGCGGGGGACACAGAGGATGCCTTTGGGCGTGACCCAACAGCGGCTGTACGCATGGGGAACTAGCGGCAAGTTCTGGCTGGTGGTGGTAGCGATTCGCGAATGCCACACATTTGGCTTCTCCCAAATTGGAAGTGGGATGACAATTAGGGAAGCTGTGGATAGCGATCTAACTTCCTGCCAAGGTGATTAACTTGCACAGCGGCCGACTTCCAGGACTGGTTTTCTAGGCTAGCTGTTGCAGATCGTGGGTCCGGGTCCTGGTGTTTCTGCCTGACCTGGCAAGTGTCTCTGTGGATACGGAGTCTTCCCACACCTCCCCATGCACACTCACACATTCATAAAATGTGTACACAGGCTCTCACATGCACACACCTGCCCTGACCTTCACGGGAACTTTCTAGGGAGACAACTGGGCAGGGCGGGGCGGGGCGGGGCGGGCGTCAAGTAGAAGGAACCAGGATGTGCTGGGTGCTGTCGTCAGGACGGGAGCTGACCACAATGCCACTGCCTTGGAAATGGCCACGAGCCAGCAGCTCAGCCCGTCTGCAGCCTCGAATCTGTTCCCTGCATCCAAGCCACCAGCCCTGGACAAGTGCTGTCCAGTGGATCATGTGGAATCTGGAGGACCCTGGGAGGCATCCTCGGCACCTTGCGCAAGGTCCCCAGGGGCCAGTAATGGCCTGGCTACCGTGGAGTAGGGCTGCAGAGCACCGTGACCGGGATCTAAGGGGCAGCAGGCGTGGGGGACATGTGGAAGACAGCCCTGGGTGGACATCAGCCACCTGGCACAGGGACAGGTCCCCCTGATGTCCAGGCCTCCCTTGGGCAGGACCTTCTCGTTTTCCTCTCCAGCATCTAGGAGAGGGCTGGGTATTGTTTTGAATGAGCCAACAAATGAATAAGTGAAAAAAATTCCTTTCACTACAATAGTTTTAAAGTGATTTTGAAGGCAGTGCCCAGATCCTAGTTATTTGGAGGAGAGTATTAAAATGCAGAGTCCCCAGCTGACCCCGGAACTGCGGAGTCAGAATCTCTGGAGCTGAGGAACGTCACATTTTATTTTTATTTTTTCACATCATTTTACTTTTATTTTTGCCAGCATCGGATTAATTTATCTATTTATTTTTAAATCTTTGACAAATTAATTATCATAAATGCAGATTTGACAGCCAGATCAACAGACCAAAATATAAACACATAAAACAATTGTACTACATCAAGGTATATTCTTAGATATACTGACCATGCTGAATTACAGTATCTCTCTTCTCTCTCTATTTTCTTTCTATTGCCTGTTTTTCATATTTCATTTTTGTAATATATTGGGTTTCTCATATAAAAGAAACCAAGCAGTATTTAAGCTTGTGTGTCTGATTTACTTCACTTAACATCATGGTCTCAAGGTGCATCTATTTTCCTACAGATGACTCAGGTTTATCCTTCTTTATGCCAGAGTAGTACTCCAATGTATGTAAATACCACATTTTCTTTATTCATTCATCTGTTGATGACTATACAAGCTGCTTCCAAGATTTAGCTATTATGAACTGTGGGGCTACAAACATAGGTGTGCGTGGATCTCTGTAATATATCTTAAACTCTTGCAGAAAAATACCTAGAAAGTAATAGCTGAGTCGAGTTTTTTGAGGAATCTCCATTCTGATTTCCATAGCGGTTTTACCTGTTCATATTTCTAACAAAAATGAAGAAGGGTTCCTTCCCCTCCTCTTCCAGCCTTTCCAGCATTTGTTATTATTTCATTTCTTGACTTTAGGCATTCTTCTGGAGTAAGATGAAATCTAAGTGTTCTTTTCATTTGCATTTCTCAAGTGGCCTGTGATGCTGAACATTTTTTCATGTATTTATTGGCTATTTGTACTTCTTCATCTGAGAACTGTCTTTTCCAGAATGTTGCATTTTAAATGAAGTTTGAAGGAAGTTTTCGGTTCTTTTTGTGATGCTAGGGATTGAATCCAAGGCCTTTGTGCTACATCCTCAGCCACTTTTTTATTTCTTATTTTGAAACAGAGTCTTGCTAAGTCACTAAAGTTCCCAGGCTGGGCTCAAATTTGCCATACTCTTGCCTCAGCCTCCCAGAGCGCTAGAGTTATAGGCATGCACCACCATGCCTGGCTTTGATGAGATTTTTATATACAATAAAACCTGAGCATCACTGTTCTAGAGTTTCATTTTTTAGCTCCTAGAAAAACTTGTCCTTTTTATCAAGAAGTAAAGATAAATAAATAAATAGTGTGCTATAGTTTCCTTTTTGCCTTGACTCCCAGGAAGCAAAGTTAGACTGCAAAGTTAGACTGGGTCAGGGAATGTTTGTTTACTCAGATTTCTTCATCACTCCCAGGAACATTTCTTCCCCTGGCTAATGCTAACTTATCTTTCAGACCGAGTCAGGAGACCTTATGAGAAGTCTGTGAGGTCCCCGCCGGCTCCTCAAGGTTGCCCTTCCAGGCTAAATGCCTTTCTCCACCGTTGCCCTGGTAACGCCCACCGGAGCAGATCTGGCGGCAGCTCGCACTCCTTCTCCATCGCCCAGGCTCACTCTTCTGTGACCACCCACACCTGTCACCAGAACTCAACTTCCTCCCACTGCTGTTTCAGTTTTGATCAGGCCTTTGCCCTCCTAAATCTCTTCAAATATGTTTGCAAGTGAGACGGAATCCTCAGTCTGTACATCATCTCTACACCAAAGTCCACTCCAGAATGACTGATGCAGGTCAGTGGTATTGCTGGCTTTTCTGCTTCCTGACATAGCACAGAGTCACAGTTGATGGTGCCCTGCTCAACTAAATCCTCCGCACCAATGAATTTAGACAACGCAAAAGTGTGAAGGTTGGGGATATAGGAAATTATAGAAGAAACAGGAAAGATGGCGGTTGGAGCAACTCCAGGGTCAGGGTGCGTGCATAGTTAGCGCCTCAGGTGAGAGGGTGTTGGGTTGGGTGAAAAAGCACAAGAGAGAAAAAGGAGTTTTGGGTTTTTTTTTAAGTAAAATAAGGCTATGGAGGTAGCTCCATAGAACAGCATCTGCCTGGCATTTCATGAAGCCCAAGGACTGCAAAACAGAATAAAGTGACTTGTTTATTTTTTTCTTACTACAAACACAAGGTATATTTGTAATGCAAAAATTAAAAACTCATAGAAGCAAACCAAAATCATCCTCTTTTTTATCCCCTCTAGATCTTGGTACACATACATTTCTTCCCTAGCAGTGTGACTTCCCCTCTAGCAGCTGGTGATACAATCCTACTAATGACCAGCGACAAACTCAGGGTGGGGAAAATGGTAGTTTACCCTATTTTCCTATTACAGCATCAATTTTGAATTCCAGTGCTTACTGCAGTAGTAAACAGAACACAGTCACTTATGGATAGCCTTAGTTTAGTGACAGCCCACATTTTCAAGATGAGCTTCAGCTATGTGAGGGCTCCTCTCCCCCCCCTCCATGCCCCCTTGATGGGTTTTCTCCAGGGCTGCTTTGAGAATGGGGATCAGTGGTGTGAGTGGTGTCTCTCAAACGCATCTCTGGTTCCCCGGCCCTTGGAAAGATCAGAGCCCAGAATTAACTCTGTTTTAGCAGTGCCTTCCCTCTCCTAGACCATCTACTTTGCTCACGTAGGTGGACTTAGGGAACTGTCTGTGTGAATAGAGTCCGGGCCCCCAAACACCCACCATGTTTGCAGATGTTCGTGACTATCTTGCCTCTTGTGCTCATGATAATTTCAGTGACAACACAGGGTAGTGCCCCCAGCGGGAATGGACAGGGAGAGACTGGGGCTCCTCTGGGTTGAGTCAGAAGTCCCAGGTCTTAGGTTCTTTTGCAACAACTTCTCTTGGCCTTATTTGCTTTATCTGCAAAACAGCAGGGCTGGTGGGAGGTTCTACTAAGCCCTAGCATGCATGTGCTATGGTCTATCAGCTTCTCTTGGTGGTAGATTCATTTAAGATTTTTAGCTAGGGGCTGGGGATACAGCTCAGCAGCACAGCACCTGCCTGGCAAGCATGAGGTCCTGAGCTCAATTCCCAGTACCTACAAAAAAAAATTTTTTTTTCACCATGGCAAACAGGCACTATTAAACATTTTATTTCAGGAAAGGCTTTTCAGAACAGAGCTTAGACCTCAGTTTCTGGAGAAAGAGCTGCTGCAAATACCCAGCCAGGGTCTTGAACCCTTCCTTAATCCTTGAGACCTAGAAACAAAGGCTGATATTCACAGCGGCACAGCGGCCAGGACAGGGTAAGAACGGGGCAGCAGCCTGCAGGAAGCCACAGGCACCTGGGAACTGCAGAGCGGAAGTGCAATGGCCAGGGCTGGGCGTGTGACTCAGTGGCCCAGGGTGCTTCACATGCATGAGACCCTGTGTTTGATCCCAAGGGAAGGAGGGAAAAAGGGAAGGGGGAAAAGAAGGAAGCAAGGAAAGAAGGAGGGAGAGAGGGAGAGAGGGAGAGATGAACAGGGGAGAGAGGAAGGGAAAGAGGGAGGGAGAAGAACAGTGGTCAGATAAACATGGTAGGTTAGTGAAGCAAGGCAGTTGTGAAAATGGGCTGGGAGAAGGGCGATAAACAGGCAGATAAGGCAAAAGGAAGTGTGAAGTAGTTCCCTTCCTGTCCACGGAGCTGCCTGCAAGTGCAACGCTTATCTGATGCGAAGAGCAGGTCTTCAGTCTGCGGTGATGGTCCCTCAGCTGCAGCCACGCAGTGGTGCCAGGCATCGCCCTGGTGACCCGGGTTCAGCTCCCAAGGTCCTCTGCAGCTCTGCTGCGCGGCAAGAGGTCACGTGCTGGAATACGTCACCGCTGTGTTCTCCCTTGAAAAGCAGTGGTCCTTGGAGGACATGGGTCATCATTCCCAGGTCTTCATGCCCTCTGTGAGTAATAGTCACCCGACATGGTAGTTCCTTCCATTCGATTAGGCAGCGTTTATTTCCATGTCTTATTGATGTGGGGCCAGGCGATGTAAGATTTGCTCTGACCAGAGAAATCCGGATGGAAGAGACAAGGTGGTAGGAATGGGCAAAGCTTGTTAGGAGACTTTCCAAACTATAACTTGCCTTGTTGGGTCCCTGTGCTCTTGCATTTCTGTGAACTGCAAATGTGAGCCCTGAAGTGTGAAGCAGGCTCCAGCAAGATCAGAAACCTGGAATGCGGCTTAGGATGATAAACTACGGAAGCTCTTAGGAGTACCCGTTACACAGCACTAATGTAGCAAAAGCAGCTCAGTATAACTCAGGATTCTTCCTTCAGGAGCTGCAAACCTGAAGAGCGAAAGTCAGAGAAGAAAACAGAACTGTAAGCAGAATAACTGCAACAAATGCGACCGTCAAGGCACCATGCTGTGCAGCGCTGGCCAGGACAGGGCAATCTACTTGAAACTGCCCCTTCTCACTCCTCCCGCAGGACACTCAGCCTAGAGCTCGCAGCCTCCCAGTGGCTGAAAGCTTGTACTAGAGCCTGTGCTCTCAGAAGCGCTCAACAGACAGAAGGGCTTGGAGAGCACTCAGCCCCTGTGAGCCCCACTCACGGCCATTAGCACCTTGTACTCTGACACTCAACGGAGAGGTCTCTATCTGCGCTCACTGACCTTTTGCTTCTGGAGAGCAGGATCCAAAACTTTAAAAAGCAGGATCTGCATCTGAATGAACTTGATGGCTTCCTTCCACGCAAAGCCGTCCTACGAGAGCGCCCAGGGCCAATTCACACGTGTGAACTGAACAGAAGAACGAAAGAAAGAACCCAAAAATGCTCCTGATTTAAATGAGATTTTTAAAAATCTCTTCTTTGTGCATGGGCACCTGCATTTATAAACGGCCATAAGTCACTAAATTGAAACAAAATAATTCTCACCATTTCCCTGCCAAGGATTAATTTGTGGATCTTTGCAAGGGA
Source organism: Chinchilla lanigera (assembly GCF_000276665.1). Lineage (NCBI taxonomy): Eukaryota > Metazoa > Chordata > Mammalia > Rodentia > Chinchillidae > Chinchilla > Chinchilla lanigera. The sequence goes on from NW_004955471.1 coordinate 7,153,736, forward strand.
AAAACGTTCAGCTGAACAAGCCCTAATAAAACCCTGCCTGCATTTAACACCCCTAAGGTGGGGTTACTTCTTTCCATTGCTTCTTTTTGGAAAAAAAAATCAGACATACTAGGATGGAGGTTTGAATGTTTGGGGCTTTGTGTGAGAAGCCCCCGTGGGGCTTTGGCTGGAGGGAGCACCTGTTTTCATGCTTGCTGAGCACTAATGAAGCCTTCTTGAGGACCCTTTAGGGATGGAGAGTGTTTCTGGCTGTGGATGGAATAAGAGAAAAAGCCTTGTCTGTGCACACGCACGTTAGTATGTGGAAGAGCAGTAAACAAAACTGTGCCTGCCTCTGCATAGAAAACTGGAAGGATGGGGGACCCCAAGGAATGAAAGCTCACCTGGAGAGGGAGAGGGAAGGGGGTGGGAAAGAGACCAGGAGGAGGAGAGGAAAGAAAGAACACATCACCCTTCATAAGCTTCGGTACCATTTGAAAAAAATGGATACCTTCTTTTACCTTTCCTTACTGCTCTACCACTGAGCTATACCCACATCCCCCACTTGCTAAATATTAAGAACCCAACAACAACAACAAAGGTGTGTGAGGAGCAAAAGGAACGGCAATTATGGGGTGGCCTCCAATCCAGCATGTAGGCCGGAGGTAGTAGCCGGGGAGGAGAGATAGTTCAGGGAAAACCACTTAGACTAAGAGAAAGCGCCAGTCAAGATCGTACACTGAGGGGCTGGGGATTTAGCTCAGCGGCAAAAGCGCCTGCCTGGCAAGCACAAGGTCATGAGTTCAGTTCCCGGTACCAGAGAAAAACCAAAAAAAAAAAAAAAAAAAAAAAAAAGATCGTACACTGTGTGTCAAAAGTAGGAGGTTTAAATAAAAAAAAAGTAGGAGGTTTAATCAACGAAGATGGAAGGGATGTGTTGGAGAAGAGGAGTATTTCTGAGTTCAATACTTTAAAAATGAAGTTTTGTTCCAGGAGATTCTGCAGACAGAATCCAGAGAAGCTTTGGAGTCTGTACGTGGCTAATTGCAAATGTGTCTTTATAGAGGGCTGGTGGGGCTGCAGGGTCCAACATGGGATCAAATTAAGCCTTGCTTACTTGTTAACTGGTAAACATAGTGCAAGGGGCAGAGGAAGAGATCGAAGGGCAAACCTGGGGACAGCTCTAAAGCCTCACGAGCAAAGCAGGGAGGGGTTACCAGTGTCTGGAGACGTTTTTGAGTGCCAGAACCTGGTGGTGCTCCTGGGGCCTAGGGGAAGACATCCTGCAACACAAGAGACATGCTCAGGACCACCACGCATGACCTAGCCCAAAATAACCGTCATGCCAAGGTTAGGACACCTGTGCTGGGCAAAACTGAATAAGATTTATTGAGAGGTAAGGGCTGCAGGCTGTGTGCACTTTACAGTTTACAGGTATTTCCATGGCCGTTGGCTCCGCATAGCAAACCTTGCAGTTGGCCAAACAGACGTTTTCCCTTTTCCCCTCCCTTCCGTTCCCTTCCGTCCGCTTACGCTCCCCTCTCTTCCCTTCCTTTCCCTTCCCTTTCCCTGCCTTCCCCTCCCTTCCTTTCTCTTCTCCTCTCTTTCCCCCCTCCTCCTTTCCTTCTTCCCCCTACACCCCTCCTTCTTCTCATCCTCCTCCTTCTCTTCACCCTCCTTCTTGTTGTTTTTCTTCCTCTTCTTGTTCCTCTCTCTCTCTTCCCCACCCCTCCAGGGATAGAACCCAGAGCCTCATGCATGCTAGGCAAGAACCCTAAGGTTGAGCTACACTCCAGTGCTCCAGTTTTATTCCCCTGAGAGCCCTAGGGAAGAACTCCAGGAACTGGGCCCCCGGAGGGAGGGCCTCTGGCACACGGGGAGCCACGGGCAGGGAGTACCAGTCTTTGGACCAGCTCGCTCCCTGCCTCATAGGCCCCTGGAAGGAGGGCCCCCGGCGCAGGGGGAGCCACACGGTGGCCAGCGCTGTTGTGCACCAGCCCTCAGCCCCCGGCCACATCTGCTCAACTGAGAACTACCATGACACAGAAAAACAATGACACAATTGGCCCACCATGCACTGGCTGCAGATGCCCCCCCACAGACGTGTGTTAATCATTCAAATTTGGAGACACCCCTGGGAATACATGCCATACAATGGGCCACTCTTGCTCCTGCCATTGAGAACCAGAAAGGTCCAGAGTCAGCGGAGGAGCAGCTGCTGAACAAGGACTCAGAGAACATGAGAATGCAGACTAAGCCCGAGGAGTCAGAGGTACTGTGGACTGGGGTCATGAGAGCCA
>NW_004955471.1:7156796-7168190 GCF_000276665.1 Chinchilla lanigera
GCACTGTGGCTGTCTTTGAGCTACATGCATGGCTGGGTGAGTATGTTCTATACTCTAGACACTGGTTTAATGAAAGCAGAAGTAGAAACGTCACAATTTTAAGGTACAGTATTGGAAAAAGTGATAGAAAATTATTCAAGTGTCAGAAAAGGGCTACAGTATTTCACCCTTTTTTGAGCGGCTTTTAGTCACTTTTTGTCAGGCACGCTCAGGAAGAGTTTTTGACACACAGAGGTCTGGAGATTCCTGGCTTGCGCGGGGAAGGCCAAGCTCAGGTGGTTAGAAAGTGGGGTCTAGAAGATCGGGTGGGAAATCAGGATGGAGAGCAAGGTGAGGATGAGGCCTGGACGTGGAGGGGGAGGTGGAGCTGAGTGCTATAGTCGATGAGTAGACCTGTTTCTAAGGCAGAAGCAACATAACTTGACCGGTGTTTTGGGAGGCCCACTGCATGAAGATTATTCTCTCTTAAATAACTTTTATTTCTCCTGCTTGTGTAATAAAGTAGATTGCTTTTAAAAGAATCACATTTGACATTGGTGGGTTTCCAATGAGGAATGAGTACTTTGCTACAATTTAGAGGGCACAACTTACAACCTACTAGGAAGTGGGGAGCAGATGGAAATAGCGCCTTGCACAGGCTGCCCTTTGGGCGGGGGAGCTCATTTAAGAACACAGTGAGTGAGGTCATAGCACAAATACTCAGATGAGTAGTCATCTGACAGGAACCCAAATAGGCTTATTACTTCAGTTTCACGTTGGAATGGACCAAAATAGGCTACGGGGTGTGCACAGCGTATCCGGTGTCATCTGTACTTGCCAACTCTGAAATGGAGCTCGGCACTCTAAAGGGAAAGCGCCTCATCACTCACACTATTCAGCTGGAACCTGTACTCAGTATGTGCCTGTACGGCCCTTTTAAACACTTACAATTCGTGTGTTTGCGTGCATCTGTGCATGCATGAGCGTTACCGGGGATGGGACCCACGGCCTCACACATGCTAGGCAAGTGCTCTACCAATGAGTTACATCCCCAGCCCAATTCATATTTTAATACATTTAATATTTTTCAGGTATTGCATGATCCTAAAAGAAAAACTGTAAAACCCAGATCAATAAAAGTTTCAGCCACTATCCCACCACCTGTGTTTCCTTTCAGGATCATTTTCTAAATCATCCTTGTACTGTGAGAGTAAAAGTACCTTACATTGCCAACTTCTTACAGTTTCAGGGAAGACCCACCAGGATATTTTATTGTCCCGAAGTGGCCACTGGTTGGAGTAGTGGCACTTAAATCAAAGCTGTCAAGTGACCCACAAGGAGTGGGCCTGTCCAAGGGCCTTGTCCCTAGAAGGGCGGCAGGTAGTGTAGTAAATGGTAGCTTGCTCTGTGCCATCTAGAAGTCACAGACACAGAGGAAGGAGGAAAGGCTCATGAGAGAGGACCCTCGGGTCAGATGAGGAGAGACAGAGAGATCCGACCCCAACCTGAGGCCATGTAGTCCATCCACACGGACCCCTCCCAGAAAGCCCCCTTCTCTCAAGGTGGTCAGAGGCCCTGTTTTGTTGGGGACAACCAAAAGTGTTACCTTCTCCATTTCTTTCTAATGTCCCCACTCATTAGCAAAAACCTGATACAAAGCAAATATTAACGTTTAAGGAAGGACCTAATTCATTTCTTCTCTCAAACAATGTGACATTCAAGATCTTATGAAAGCTCCAGATAAAATGTCATGACTCCTGAGCTCAAGGAACTTATTATGAGATATATACCCCAAAATATTTACCAACAAATAAAATCATACTTTAAGAAACTTGGATAGGGGATGGGAGTTTAGCTCAGCGGCACAGTGCCTGCCTGGCAAGCGCAAGGTCGTGAGTTCGATTCCTGGTAGCGGAAGAAAAACAGAAACAAAAACAAAAAGTAACTTGGATAACTAGCTTCATTTATTCACAGCTAGAATATCTAGTATCATTTAGCATGCTTTTGGAGTCAAGTAGCAGAAAACTTAACTTTAAATGTTTAAACAACAAAGGAGCTCACATAACAGGAGTCTGGAGAGAAGGTGGAACCAGGGCTCCTGGGCCCAGAGGCTGAGTCTCCTCAGGGATGGGGCTCTTGCCACCTGTCTGTCCTGCCGTCTCCAAGACAACGCTGGTCCTCAGGCTGGATCCCTCCGAGATGCCTGGTGGACAGACATCTTCAGAGGATCAAAGCCTCACACCATGATGTCTGAATTCTGGAAAAGTGATGTCCTCAATTTCTGTTATAAGAAAGACTTTCCCAGACATCCCTGGCATCTCTGCACATTTCATCACTGTTTTTAAGCCAGTCACTGGCTAGGACAGTGGAATTACTTCACTGGTTTAGTTTACTCAAGAGCCTCCTCTCTCTACTGGCGTAATAGTGCCCTTGTTGTCCCAGCCATGAAGGAGGCTGAGGCAGGAAGATCACTTGAGCCCAGGAGTCTGAGCTCAGCCTAGGCAACATAGATACCCTGTCTCAAAAGAAAGTTGCTCCCAAGACTTGAGGGGCTCAGGGAGCATGTGACTACCTAGTACCTCAGCAAAACAGGGGTTAACAGGAAAGAGGCAGGGTGAGATGATTTTTGAATGGGTAAGTAAGAATGTCTGTCATATGGTTAAATAAACTACTTGTGAGGGGTTGAGATGTTAGTAACAGGATACAAAATTTTAGTCATGAAAGGGGATGGGAAAATTACTAGACAGGAGGAAGGGGATTGGTAGAAGGAAGGATAGGAAAGGTGATGAGGTGGATAGGATTAAGCTATGTTACCTACATGTATGGAAATGTCACTATGTAGCCCAATAATCTGCATAGTTCACATTCACTAAAATGTTTCCAGCTAGGAGAAGTTCAAGAGCTCTGTTGTGTAACACAGTGACACAGTTAATAAAAGTGCACTGCATTCTTAAAAACTGCTTTTTAGAAAAGGAGGGAAACCCCAGTAAAATGAGCTTTTAAAAATCGGAATTAAAGGTGTTAAGTAACATTTAGATAAAATCAGATTAAGAAAACATTTTGAATTATAGCATAGTTCCATGAGAAGAGGAAAATGAAAGCTGAGGACACCGAGATCCAACAGAAACATGAAATCCAGAAAACTGAAGCCCTGGGAGAATGAACTGACAGAATAAGCTAAGACCCGAGATTCCCAAAGAAGGGAGCTGGGATGAGCAATACCGGCGTAACCAGAGAGCCAAAGACTGACACAGCCACTAGCTCAGACGCCTTCGGGGTGGGGCCAGAAATCGGTTTTATAACAGGTTCTCCTGGTGTCTCTGATGCAGCTTACAAGCGAGATGACTTTTTTTAAAAAAAAGTCAATTGGCAAAAAGGGGAGGAAAGCCAGCCCCCACCCATACCAGAGTTAGCACCATCGTCCTGGATGAACAAGATCCTCTGGCCCCCCTTTCCCGTGGTCCTGCTCCCCAGCTACTTGGTTGTCCCAAGAAGCCAAACTAGTGCCCTCAGCCAGGGCGCCCTTTCAGACCAGTCCAGAGTGTGTGGATGGCAAAGACGACCCAGATCTTACCTCACACCAGCTCAGCCTGAGTTCCCGTGCTGGTGTCTGTATTTGTAAGGAGCATCTAGGGCACACAGTGGAGTCACCCAGACATTCCTTACAGGTACGTATACTGCGTTTGTATGTACACACACACACACACACACACACACACACACACACACACACGGGACTCTCCCTTCTTGGACATCCTGGTTTAAGCGGCCTAGGGCAGGGCCTCAGCATTTGAGAAGTTTCTTAGGTGATTTTCCTGAGCAGCCCCTTTCTCTTAGAGAAACGAAAAGCAGTTGGGGGAATGGAAAAGATCATTAAGCACAAGGAAAGGACAGTTTCCCAAGGGAAAGGAGCAGGGAAACAGGGTGACTGGGAAGTGGTGTAAAATTGAAAAGCTCCTGGGCACTGCCGGGAGCCACAGCTTTGATGGGAGACGGCAGAATGGGCTTGGGGGAGTGAAGTGTTTGTGGGTGCTAAGGCCAACGGCAGGCTTCCCACACGCGCTCCCATCTCTGCTGGGACCAGGGCTCCACAGACAGAGCTGCACCCTGAAGTTCAGGGCCTGGATGTCACAAGAGGCCAGGCCGCCACAAGATTCTAGAAGGGGTTCAGAGAGGAGAACAAAGTGGACTAAAGGGAAAGACAATGAGGCCTGTGAGTGGAGGTGAAATAAGGCAGAATTCTTCCACCTGCAAGGCTGAGAGAGGACTTAATAACACCCTCCTGTAGAAAAGGTGAAGCGCATAGACCTGCTGTTCTCGGTTTTTACTAGGGACTGAGAAAGGAGAGCAAACAATAAATGCTACCCCATGTATGATGGCTCCTTACGTTGCCAGAAATTTTTATTTCCACCAGTTGGTACCATCTTCACATCCTTGACATGCTGCCGGCGCTTGCATTTTTTTGTTTTGTTTTTTGAGACAAGGTCTCCCTATGTAGTTCAAGCTGGACTTGAACTCACTATGTAACCCAGACTGGCCTCAAAGTCCTGGCAATCCTCCTACCTCAGCTTCCAAAGTGCCAGGCTTGCAGGCATGTGCCATCTTGCCTGGGTATAGCACTGTTATGGCTTGTGTGTCCCCCCAAAGCCTCATGTGCTCATAGGTGGGGCTTTTCCAAATGGCTGGGTCTAGGGGTGTGAACATGGATTAAGGGTATGATAACTAGATTAGTCCACTGATTGGTTTAGCATTGCTCTAGATGTAGGGTAATGGGAAGCCTCAATATGAGTGTGGGTGACACCAACAAATAGGCTAGTAGCCTGGATGGAATACAAAGGTAAAGATGGAAGGTAGGTTGGCAGTTTTTTTCCTGCCTGCCCTGCCATGAACTGTTTCTCCTCTGCCATGCCACCCTGCGTTAGAGCCAACTGCCTATGGACTGAAACCTGTGCAAGCTGTGAGCTAAATAAACCCTTCCTCCTTTAACTTGTGGGTGTCTGGTATTTTGTCCCAACAATGAAAAATCGCTAGACAAGTGACTTTTAGGGAATTAGAATATTCAGCTTGAAAGTTATATTTTTGAGAGGGGGTACCTCAGTAGTAGATTGCTTGCTTAACAGGGGTCAGGGCCTGGGTTCCATCCCCAGCAGCACACATGCACACACATTATGTTTTTCTTTGACATCATAGATCTAGCTATTTTGAATCTGTTACCTGATTTCCATCATGTACTAATTTTTGTTAAGCCTTTGGCACATAATCTATCATTCTCTACATAATCTATCATTCTCTAGGATTTCTATTTATATACTTTGTTATTTCACCTTCCTAAGTTTATTTGGTCTATAAAACAATCATCTGAAGTTGGAGCAAGGCATTATCTGCTCATTTTCCAGATGAGAAGATGTTTGGAGAAGGACAGTGACCTGGTCACAGTAGAGCAGGAACGGGGGTCCTGGCTTCATGACGCTTGGCCCCTGGTCACTCACAGCCCTAGCAGAAACCAGAGTCACCACTCCCAGAACTTCTGACTCATGAGCAGGGTCTAAGAGTTTGCATTTCTACCAAGTTTCCAGGTCAGCCTGGGGAAAATTTCCAACAGCCTTAGACCCATGGAAGTTTCATTTCAGTTGAAAAATCATCTCCATGAAACTCATTCACTTCTAATCACCTCCCAAACGATGGGTCCCTGTGTGACAAGTGCAAAACAGCACAGGTCTGCTCCCAGAGTGGATCCAACTCTCCCTTCTAAACATTCTCCTTGCCCAGCTCAACGCAAAGGTAGAAGTGGAGCGGGGAGACTAAGCCCAGCACCTAGTCCATGACGGGCACATCTTATGTTTGCAGTCACCTGTGTGTGTGTGTGTGTGTGTGTGTGTGTGTGTGTGTGTGTGTGCTACTAGGGATTGAACCAAGGGCCTTGGCACTGAGCTACATCCCCAGCTCCCTTTTGTTTTTGTTTTAATTTCGAGACAGTGCCTTGCTAAGTCACTAAGCTGCCCAGGCTGGGCTTGAACTTGTGATCCTCCTGTTTGAGCCTGGAACACTGCTGGGATTACAGGTATCCACCACCATGACTGGTTTACGGTCACGCTTATAGATACTGTTCTCCTTTTATAGATTAAGAAACTGAGGCTTAAAAAGATTTCACAACTTGCTAAAGAAAAGAATTAGAATGCCCAGGTTTAAAAAGTATATTATTTGTTGACATCACAGAGTTAACTCTTCTTACTACACTACCCAATTACCATTCTTGTCACCCTTTTTTGTGAGGCCTGCGGCACATTAGTCAGCACTGCTTCCCCGATTCTTGGTGGTTAGTTACCCCCTCCCCAAGGCCTGTGATGTTATGATATATGCTACCTCTTTCTAACTCATAACACTGTTTTCTGAACTTGGGGGCCAGAGCTACACAAGACCCCTGAGGTATCTGATTAGGCTGATAAAAAGACCTAACCAGGAGGAAATTAGTGCAATAAATCATGCTACAGCTGCATGCCTATTCACGTATTGACATGGAAAACTGTCATGACAGATCTAAATTTTAAAAATGCAAGTTACAAATATTAATATCTACTGTTTTTTATTTTAAACCCACATGGAAACACACATGCACAAAATGCACACACACACGTTGTACCACATGCTCTGGGAGGCATCGGCAGGAAGGTTGGCAACGGTCAACTCAGGGCCTTGACACTCTGAGTGAGTTTAGTGTTTTGTTTTTTTTTTATCTTGCTTTTTCTCAGTTGTATGTCTTTTCTTCACGAGTATGCATTGCTTTGTGGAAGAAAGCCTTCTGTGCCCACCCTTAACCTTTTCTTCCTTCTCCACACCCAGGCCTTTACAAGTTCCTGGTATTTATCCTCTTAATTAATGGGACCTATGTGCCTCTCTATGCAGAAGACAAGAATTCTCTGGGAGCACAAAGAAAAAGCCAGCTCCTTTGCTGTGTCCGCTTCAAGAGCACAAGCTGGCCACCACACTCCCCTGGGGCCCACATTTTGTATGCCTGGGGTCGGAGGCTATCCAAGGCCATCTAAGAACTGAAGGAAATGATTTCTTCAGGGTTCTTAGGCTCTGCAGGGTACAGATAAGCATAGAGTACACCAACCCATAAATCTATATGATTTATAACAACAGCATCTGTAGCATAGTAAATACTTAAGAAATCAATGAACAGCACCTCTCTGTTGCACCAGAGTCTCAACTACCGTCAGAAATTAATAGCTAGACTTTGAAGCACTGGATAGGGCAGTAAATCCTCTAGCAATTCGCAACCCAGGTAAGTCTGCCGGGGACCTTGAGCACTGGGGACCCAAGCTGGGCCTTTTGGAAGGGGGAAGATTCTGCAGCTTGGGAACAAGCCTCGGTCCAGGCCTTGGCACAGAGTTCCCTGTCCAGGGAGATGCCCCCATCAGGTGACGCACCAGGTCAGGGTCAGTCACTCAGTTACACCCAAAGTCCCTTGCCAAACCAGGCACCCAGTTCAAGTGAGTGGTTTTTCCTGTATCCCCAAGAACATAGCCACCTGTGACCTTGCCACTGGAGCTAGGAAGAGAAAAAACGTCTTCTCTCAGAAGAATATATAGAAAGGAGAGGGGGAAGAGACTCATTCCCCAAGCAAAGAGAATTACTTGAAACTAGAACATTTCTAAGCTTGCACAGAAAATCCTGCAAGGCTTTAGAATGGGACCATTAGGATGAAAGCAATTTCTGACCCAGGGCCCAACCCTTAAGTGCTTCACCCAGACAGCCATCCTGAGGAAAACAAAGGAGCCACCCCTCCTCCGCCTTGTCTGGGCCTGCAGGCTCAGGCCTGGAGCTGGTTGCTTAAACACACGATTGTTTCTGAAGAGCTCTCAGTGAAGGCGAAAGCAAAGAGACCATCTCTGGGTCCCTGCGGACAGAGTCAGGCCCCGCCTTTGGGGCTCTCCCGCCCTAGTCTGACCCCTCACAGTAGAGCATCCTGTGGGAGTGAGGTACACAAAGAAGGGTTCATGCTGCTGCAGGGTCAGAGGTGCGGCCCGTGATACAGCTGAGCACCCGGTGCCCACGAGTACTATGTTAACAACCCTTAGTTATGGCAACCTTTTTTTTTTTTTTTTTTTTTTTTTTTTGAGACAGGGTCTCGTTATGCAGTTCAGGCTGGCCTTGACTTTTTGGTTTTTCTCCGGTACCAGGAACCGAACTCACGACCTTGCGCTTGCCACGCAGGCGCTTTTGCCGCTGAGCTAAATCCCCAGCCCTCGCAACCTTTAGTTACTGCGGGCTGAGCAGGCCAGCAATCTCCCAAATGAGTGCACGGCAAAGGCTTAAATAAATGAGACAATTAAAACGATTTCAGGGCTCTGGGAGGGTTCAACCCTATTACAGACTTCGAGGTTCTTTGGGTTGACACCAAGACTTCCATGAATGGCCCGAGTTTATTAGGTTTTCAAAAAAGGAGGAGGGTACTGAAGAAAATGCAGGAATCTGGGCAGGACTTGGGAAACCCATTACGGAATTCTCCAAGTAATACTTATGTTAATTTAGGAGAACTTTGTTATCTCCAGGAAGGCCTTCACTGCAGGAGTGAGATGCCTGCAACTACAGTCTCCTCTTAGCTAATGGGAGTTGGAGCCAAACGTCCTCAGCTGTGACCTTATCTTGTCCTTTGAGGCCTCATGGCTTCACCCACCATTACAGGACTCAGTAGGGACCAGCGATCCACAAGTAAACATGGAAAGCCAACTGGTTAATACAAGTCCTGCTCAGAGCTGCTTCACAGTGGTCTCCATCACGGGAGCTCCATCTCCCCTGGGCATTGGTGAAGACGTTACTCCTGCGTTGTAACTGAACTGACTGTCCCACACCTGGGTCCTCTGGGAGGTGATCTTTTGGAATGTACAAGCATGTGGAAGGCTTCTACTCTCTGCTTCAGCCTGCCTTCCCGTTGGGAATGAAATTTATATTAGTCTCAAGCCTTCAGCCATGCAGCAGGATTTCCATTGTGTACTGTAAATATTTAAATTTTTTTCTGTATGTTACGATGCTTTGACATCTTAATATTGCAGGCTGAGGAGAAACTGCACCTCCAGGGGCCAGCTGATTCCTAGAGGCAGCACAGGACCCAGCTGGGAGCGCCCCTCAAAGGCCGACTAACCAACCCACAGCCTGTACCCTTCACCCGTGGACCGGAGGAGGCCACGTCCACTGCTTTATCCACCCAGGGCCTGGAAAGAGGCACCTAGGAGCCACCTCTCTAATTCAGAATCCACCATGGCCCTTCCAGCCTTCCAGCTAACTGCGCACCCACCCGCCTCCTCCTGCGTGCTTTTCTGGGCTCCCGTCTTCTGTCCCTGTCCACCCCAGTGTCCTTCCCGTGTGGCCTGCCTGGTACACCCGGCTCCTGTGAGTAAGTCAACCTTTCTGTGTCTCTCTGTCTCCTCTCATGGCAACACCTTCCTACCCAAGCACATAAGGGGCAAAAGCCTGTGGTTTCCTTCTTCCATCCTCCCACAGAGGGCCTGTGGGGACCAACGCCACAGGCAGGAGGGCAGCGGAAGACAACAGTGAGGGCTCCAGGAGGCATCTCACATACTGAGCCCTTGATGTAGCCTAGAGTTTTCTACCAATGCTGCAAGTGCCACACAAGCAGCCCAAGGTGCCGGGTAACTGCCCAGAGCCCCTGGACCACCTCTGCATCCTCAGAAAGAAACAAGCCCATCGCATCACATCACAGAGGGGGAGGAAACGCAGACAGATGGAAGGTGCCACCTTCTTTAGGCACCTGACGTGATCCTAAGCGCAGGGAGATTGGTACAATTTGCTGGCCCAGTCTAACATTTTCCACAGTTCTGTAGCTTGTGGTTGTAATTCATGGCTGTGCTGTATTGTCACTTTGCCTCTGCTTCTCCTTCAGAAAGGCCCAAGGAAATAGGGTCTCAGTGAGTAGTGATAAGTCACAAGGCAACCCCCACCCCTGCTGTGGGAGATTTAAGCTCTTTTATTAAGGAGTTAATAAAAACTCCTTCCTCTTCACCTGTTCCCCTCCAGTTCCCCACAACAAAAACCAACCTCACCCTTATCCACCTTGGCAGAACCAGACATTCAACTCTGACAAACGACCCCTCCCCCTGCTCGGGCTGTTCTGATACACAGACACCCGCTGCGTGGGCAGTTCTGGTCCACCAACACCCCCTCCCAGAAAATGTTCTGGCCCACAGACACCCTCCCCAAAAAGTTAGCTTTAAAAACCCCATGCTTTGCTCAGCTCGGGGCTGTCCTAGTCTGTTAGGCAGCCTGCCATGTCACTCCCCACAATAAAGACTCCTCTCATATCAGAAGGTCTGGTCTGGTTCTGTGTAGGTCTGAGTCCAATCATATCAAGTAGGACCTTCTAGACTAGGGGAGCATCTCATCTCCTGCATGGTGAGTGAAGCAAACCTTCGATCCTCCTGAGACTCAGCCAGCTTCCTCCTCTCTGCCTGTGCTGATAGATCTTGTGGATTCATCTGGAGAAACAGTTACCTTGCCTTTCCACATGGCAATGATACCTCTTTCCTCAGCAGACTTGGTCTCTGTGGTCTGCCTTCTGCCTCCCTGTGGATTTCAATGCATGCTACTTCATGCTGGGCTTGTAAACAACTGACACTGCGGGCAGGGAGGGACAGTTCTACTGTGTGGGCAGTTGCACCCTCAGCTCCCAAACACATCATGCTAACAAGCACATGGAAAGATGCCCATGTCATTTACCATGGAGCAATGTGAATAAAAACAGCAAGGAGATATCACCACATGGCTATTACAATGACTTTTTAAAAACTAACTAACCAGCTAACTAGCAATAATTACCAAGTGCTAGCCAGAATGTGAAGCAACTGCAACTGTCTTATACCACGGATGGGCACATAAAACATTACAATCACTTTGGGAAAGAACTTGGCAGCTTCTTATACAATTAAATAAGCACTTATCACACAATTTAATAATCCCAGTCCAAATTAGCAAAAAAACCCCTAGGATCCTGTAACATTTCCATGAATGTCAGTGGTGGCTGGGTGTCTTAGTTACTTTTCTTTCCTTGCTGAGACAAAATACACAATACCCAAAATTAAAGGGGGAAAGGCTTATTTAGCTCATACTTTGTAGAGGTTTTAGTCCACAGTCCCCTGGCTCCTAGGCAGGGTGGCACGTGACAGAGGGGTAACAGTTCATGACGGTGGAAGACTGCAAAAGCAACAAGAGCGAGCAAGACAAGCCTCTTTCTGTCCCTTATATCATATCCAGTCTACCAGGATTAGGGTGGCGCCAATCCAATCAGTTACTGATCGAGCAATCACTCACCCTTAATCCCAGCATTGCACTATGATTCAATCACATACTCTAGATTCAGCCACCTCAGAAAAAACCCTGTGATTGCATGAGGCTTTG
>NW_004955471.1:7169994-7188868 GCF_000276665.1 Chinchilla lanigera
CTGTCCCCCTCCCTCTCCCTCTCCTTCTATCTCCTCCTGCTAAAAAATAAGTGCCTGTTTTAAACTGTAAAAATTGATAAATTTTGACATGCATATACACTCATAAAACCGTCACCCCCAGAATGGAAAGAGAACAACACAGCACCTTCCTGTGCGCCCCTTGGCAATCTGGTCCTTCTGTCTTTCTTTTTTTTTTTTGTCTTTTTGAGACAGGGTCTTGCTGTGCAGTCCAGGCTGGCCTTGAACTCACTTTGTAGCCCAGGCTGGTCTTGAACTTGCAACAATCCTCCTGCCTCAGGCTCCCAAGTACTGGGGCTACAGGCATGAGCCACCACACCCGGTTTGGCCCTCCTGTCTTTACCTACCCACCATCCGTATTCCAATTTATTTAACTGAAATGGACTTCCATTTATTTAACTGAAGTGACTTCCATTTATTTTGATACATCTTTTCCCCATGGCGATGTGCAGGGTCTTGAAGCCAGTGTAAATATTTCATGAATATTTAGCCACTGGGGTATACACCTGCACAATACCTCAGCAATATCTTTCAGCAAGGAAAACACTGAAGCGTAAAGACCCAACACAATTAACTAGGTAGAATGAAAATCTGCTCCAAATATTTGTCTCTGAGGTAAAGGCACCACACACCTGTTCAATGAAGAAAACCATCCTTACAACACAAGATGATTTTTTATTTTTAAGTAAGGCCTAGAACACTTAGCTGCCAATTAGGTGCGGAATGGCAGTGCTCCATCCCCAGCCTATGCCATGAATCCGTAGGGAACAGTTTCCGCAGGCTCCTTCCCCTTGGTTCTCACACAGTGCGCTGCTCTGGGCAGGGCAGGCTGGCACTTCCGTGGAACCCAGGATCCTTTCTCTTTGGCTTCCTTCTTTTTCTGATCATTTTCCTTCACACATTTCAGGAAGCTATCTGGACTCTTTGAGTGTCTAATATGCTCAGTATGCACCTTAATCCTCTTGGTGATATCTTGCCCTTAGCTTGTTTGTTCACAACAATGCCAAGAGCATGCTGGGTAACTCTGTAGACTCTTCCTGTTTTGCCATGGTAACATTGGTGTGGTGTTCCTTTTTGCACAGTACCCGTTCCCTTGATGTCTACAATATCACCCTTTCTGTAGGTTCGCATGCGTGTGGCCAAAGAAACAACCCCGTGTTTTCTAAAAGGCCTAGAGAACATATACTGGGTTCTCCTCCTCTTTCCCTTTGTGTTTGTCATTTTGGCAAATTACTGGAAGAAGCTGAAAGGCCTCCCCACATTCCTAACAACCACCAACCTGTCATCTGTCACCATAGATTAGTTTGTATTTTCTAGAGTTTCATGCAAATGGAGTCATACAGTATGTAATTTTTGTCTATGTGCTTTTACTCGGAAAAGCATGTCGAGATCTATCTCTGTTGTCCCACGTATCAACAATGCATTCCTTTTCATTGCTGAGCAGTATTCCATCACAAGTATATTTACATGTTGGTGGACATTTAAATTATTCCAGGGTGGGGGCAGCCTTTCTTTTTAAACCAATCAAGCCAGGTCCTTCAGAAAACACCTGGGGATATAGCTTAGCAGCATAAGCGCTTGCGTGGCAAGCCTGAGGTCATGAGTTCCATTCCCGGTACAAAAAAAAAAACTTAAACAGCAAATCCCAGAGCTCCTCAATGCCAGGCCACCTGCTCCAGTGACACCTCACCCACTGTGGTGGGAGCAGCAAGGGTCACACAGACTCACTGTCTCCCTCCTTCCCTCCTCTCCTGCGGCTTCTCAGGTCACAGTTACCCTTGAGCAGAACAAGGAAGAGGGGCCCAGATGAGGACAGGGAAGAAATAGTTCCATTGCAATGGCTTCTACTCCCTTGCTATCTCACACGGCTGCCGTTTGGGATAAAGGCAAGTCCCTGAGGAGTGGTAGGTTGACAGTTTTTATAGCATTAGCTCTTGCAATGTGAGTTTAAGAAGCCAATATAAGATGTTTATGACACTGCTCCTTCCACTCCGGTGTCCACTGAAACCACTAGAGGGTCATGTGAAATGCAGATTCTGGTTTGGTAGGCCTGGGGCGGCCAAGTGCCCTGCTGCTGGTCTTCAGACCACACTCTTGCAAGGGGCCAATCCAGGTGTTTAATCATTTAATAATTGCTTTCTAACAAATGTTTAATCACTACCTACAGCACTCCATGAAGTACAGGCTAATGTAAGCCTTCCTCTTTCCCTCGGTCCCCTGCAGCTGTTCTGGGCCAGGGGACCTCCTACAGAGCACCCCAAATGATTCCCTGAAGCTATGCTGACACTCACTTTGGGTGGCATCAGATTTTAGGGTATCAAGAACACAACGTTCAGCAGACAAAGATAGCTGCAGCTTTTCTTGTTTTCTGCCTTCTTTGACCCCTGGGAAATAACTGAATTGTGGAACCAATATTCTGCAGAAATGGGCTATGGGATTGGCGCAGGGACCCGCTAAAAAGAAAGGGAAACAAGGGTACTGCTAAGAACGGGAGGAAGAGTTCCTGACTGTGTTGTAATTGCTAATTATGATCCTGTAGCAACCCAAGGAATGAATGGTGAATCTGAAGAACACTACAAGTTTAGAAACCTAGATTTTGAGAAAAGCTTCTCCAGGGGCCACACTTGGTCTGCAGATCCCACTGATGCCCTGCCCCTCCTTCCTCTGGCCTTCAATAGCTCCTGTCCTTGAGGAATGGCTGCTTTTGTTTAACTCATCCTTTTGGCTGTGTATGCTATTCATTTTGAGCTGAACTCTAAAGGAATCCTTTTTCCTTGGGGACCAACTGTCACAGACATATCTAGGGTGGAGATAAGCTGGTAATGGCCTCTGTGGAAATCACAGGTCTCTGGGCACAAAGTACTGATAAAATGATTCATTCAGTCAGGCAAAATCTTATATAATTTGCAAGGCACTGTGGGACATGGTCCTCTCAAGCGGAACAAGACACAAGATGATGTGTATACTCATTCCTACTGGGAGGTACTGCTTGTTCTAGGGTGCTGGAGAAGAGAAGGATCACTGGTAGCCATGATGTATAAGAAGGTGGACTGCTGTAGGTCATTCTTATGACAGCTGAATGACAGGTAGGAGAGTCTAGGGTAAAAGTCAGGGTGAAGGAATGACTGGAGCCAAGGTGCAGGGTGGGAACGCCCCCTGTGTCTTTAGGAAACAGTCCCTATCAGTGTCCCTATCTGGAGAAATGGAACAGAAAGATGTGAATGGAGCCAGAGGGCTGCTTTCACCCCATTACAGATGAGCTCTGTTTGAGGCAGATTGGGGGCACAGAGCGATGGAACCAAGATGGCCTTTGAGGTTGCCAATCATTTAATAATTGCTTTCTAACAAATGTTTAATCACTACCTACAACACTCCATGAAGTACAGGCTAATGTAAGCCTTCCTCTTTCTCTCGGTCCCCTGCAGCTGTTCTGAGCCAGTGGGCCTCCTACAGAACACCCCAAATGATTCCCTGAAGCTATGCTGACACTCACTTTGGGTGGCATCAGATTTTAGGGTATCAAGAACACAACGTTCAGCAGACAAAGATAGCTGCTGAGGTTGGGATTTTTGCGGATGAGGTCCTCAGGTTAAAGAACACACGTGTGCAAGGTGTCAGCAACCGCAGGCAGCATGGAGCAGAGCAAGCGTGCAAGAGCAGCTGTATCTTTGTTGTGTAATTCTTCTACAGGCTGCTATCTCATATTTGCATTCTTACACGCAGGCCTCATTGGTGCCTGTGTAGTTGTCCACTGCTAAGTCGTGGTTACATAACTGTATCCCACTGTGTGCTCGTGCTAGACAGCAGGGTCACATCCCCAGCTGTCCTTAGGCGCTCCTGAGCTTTGAAGCAGTCGGAGTGGTTCCCCACACTAGGCCACTGTGTCTATTCTTCGCAGCACCTCCGCTGGGTTGGGGTTGCAGGAATGAAAAAGGGAGTTTGGATGAGGGAGCCAGGAAGGAGACTCTCAGGACGGGGGGTGGGGGCTGTGCATCAAGGTAATGGGGACAAGGCAGTGCTTGTGCTGCAATTTTGAGACTTCCGGGGAGAATAAAGTCCCCAGCCTTGAGTTCCGTTTTAGTTAAACTGAGCCAGTTCTGTGAAAATGTCCATTGTGCAGTTAGAAACATCACCTGCAGGAGCCTTGTGGGGATGGGGAGGAGGCTGTCCACATGGAGTCCCACATTTGTTCTACAAATAAGAAAGCAGAAACACAAGACTCTCCAAGACTCCACACCGTACCACTCCCTGGGGCTCTGTGAGTGGGACACAGGGTCCCTCAGCCCAGTTCTCCAGTTTCCAGAAAAAACAGTTTCCTGCTGCATCAGCAGACCCTGAGGTTGCAGGTGGGGTGGTTGCAGGTGGGGTGGTTACAGGTGGTGATGCTGGTGTGAAGACTGAAAATCTCTTGGGCCAGTCGTCTCAATACAGTTTATTTAAACAAATGAAAACTAACTGGTTCATTAATTCGGTAGCTCACAGAACCAGAATAGTTCTGAGAACTCCCGCCAACAATGTGACCATTTATAGAAAAAGGGAAGTGAAGCATAGAAAATCACTTAACCTACTACAGTTTCGTCAAGCAACCAGTAAATGGGTGACAGCTTAGTTAACTGGCTGCAGGGCCTGCTGCAACCAACCGAAGCTCACTAATGCAAGTCTCCATGTGGGTCCCCTCCGCCCCTGTGCCCAGGAGGAGCTTGCTTTCAAAGCCCTGGGTGAATGCTCCTAACTGACTGCTGGACATTTTCACAGAACTGGCTCGCTTTAACTTGATTTCCTGAAGCAAGAGGATCTTTGCAAGTTCGAGACCAGCCTGGGCTACAAAGTGAGCTCCTGAACTGCATAGTGAGACCCTGTCTCAAAAAGACAAGAAACAAAACAAAACATAACTTGATTTTCCCAGGAGTAATTGAAGACACAGAGAGGAGATGACCCTGAGGCCAAAATGAAACAATTTCAAGTGATAGCCACGGTCATCAGCGTCAGATGGTACCAAAAAGTGAAGACGGAAAAGAATTGAGTGGAGACTGCTGACTGGGGAACTTGATGTGACAGTGAACTTGGCAGCAAGTGCAATTGAGAAGTGTCAGTATCCTAAAGGATGAAGGAATGGGAGAGTTGTAGAGAGAAGAAGATTGCGCATAGATGTGCTTTTGGGAAATTTGGATAGTAAAAGGAAAGCTCAAGGTGAGAGCAATTTAGGGTGTTTAAAGATAAGAGAGCCTGAGCTCAAGAAAGAGGTGTTCCCAGCTCTGAACACCAGAGTCCCCCAGTAGCCAGTGATGGCTCCTCCTCATCCTGAACATTAGTCTACCCAGATTTCTGCTAACCCCAGTTTGGGTGACATTGCTGCTCACCCAGGGTTTGGGATTTGCTTGGGAAATTTTGCTAGGTGTCTTTCTCCCCAACAAGTGTGCTAGTTGTCTTCATAAGGAAAACGCCTTTTCAGTCCTCAACTATAAAACACACACACAAAAACCCTCTACCTATTTGCAACAAGTAACCAGCTTTCTCCAGTCTGGCATCTTCTGTGGATGCCTCAGCTTCAATGTGACAGCAGGAGCCTGTGATGAAGCCTGAGCAGGAAAGGAAGTGCTCTCCTTCCTCTGGGAAGTGAGAAGGAGGGAAGGATTGGGAATTCAAAAAGCTAAGCCAGAGCTGCTCCTCCTCCAGCCAATCACTCGCTGATCAGCTATTCATTTACTCATCCTCTTAATTATCCATTGTTCTGTTCATCCAGTCAAAATGTGGGGAGAGCCCTCAATATACCAACTCCAGAAACAAGAGACAGAAGCACCTAGAAAGCCACAGAAAAGACTGAAACCAGCCTGGCAGTGACTCAGAGGCCTGGGCACGCCTAAGTGTCAGGGGAAAACCCGTTTCATTCACCCTCCTCAC
This sequence comes from Chinchilla lanigera, assembly GCF_000276665.1. Classification (NCBI taxonomy): domain Eukaryota; kingdom Metazoa; phylum Chordata; class Mammalia; order Rodentia; family Chinchillidae; genus Chinchilla; species Chinchilla lanigera. The sequence goes on from NW_004955471.1 coordinate 7,175,914, forward strand.
TGCTTGGGATTTCCTTCACCCACTAGAATCTCAGGACGCTCCCTCCCCTTCCTAGGAAATAAAGCTATCGTTTTGCTGTTCTGTTCTGAGCAATAACGAGGATACCAACTCAAAGACTTTCTCTAAATTGCCAAATCTAGAGGTGGACATGAATGCAATGTGCATGATAATTCCTGCTGTCACTGCAGCAAGGAAATGAGGATTTCATAACATTAAAACCTGAAGCTTGGGCCTGTCCTACCAGGTCCTGTCCTACCAGGAGCTCATTGCCAGAAGTTTTGCAAGCTTCACTGCTTAGTGGTTAGAGCCCCGGTGTCTGCGTCCCCACTCCTCCCAGTTCCACCCTGCGGATGCCTGTCCCCGGGCCACTTTCTCACATGGAGTTGTCACAGGACCTAGAATCCTGTCACCCTGAGCTGCTTCTGCAGGGCGGAGTGGAGCCCGGCCATGGGCCAGGAAAAGCAACAGTCAGGACCACTAGCCACAGCACAGAATGAAATGAATGAAAGATTTTAACAGATGAGCAGGAAAAAACATCCTACTTCACTTTAACATTGTCAGGCAAGGAAACGTACACCAGGCCTCAGCTAAAGAATGCTCATTAAAAGTATTCATAATTTTAATATTTCTCATTGAAAGCAAAAATGTTGTTATGGATGGAGATCTGTAAAATATTGAAAAGGATTAAGAAGCAATAACAACCAATCCAAAGCTCTGCCACTCAGAAGCAAACACTTTTAACATTTGCTCTGTTGCGTGTTTTTAATTTGCCTCTATTTTTTATGAATGTACAACATTGTTATCAGTAGTGTAGATACTCTTTTGTAATCTACTTTTTATTTTATTTAATATATCATGTCCACTTTCCCATGTGTTAGCTGTTCTTTCATGATATATTCATAGCCACAGTATAGCCACAGAAAGAATGCTAATAAGACACTTTACGTGAAATAATTCTTTTTTCATAACTTAATGAAGCAGATGATATAAAAGTGTCCTTACCTTACAAATGACAAAGCTAAAGTATAGAGAAGCCACACAGCTATGAAGTGGGGAGTCAGGCTTTGGAGCTGGGCAGTCTTGGTGTCACCTCTTAACCACAGCCCACACTGCAATACAGTTTAACTAATCAACCCCCGTCACTATCGATCCTCCTAACTCAGGGCTCTTTGGCCATCATGAACAACACCGGGATGAGCACCCTTGAATACACATGTTGATACACATGTGTAGTGATTTCCTACTTTTAACACTTTTGAGACATATCACCAAATTTCAGAAACTGAAATATATCCCTATAATCCCAGAATGTGGGAGACTGAGGCAGGAGGATTGTAAGTCCAAGATCAACGTAGGCATTTTAAATACTCAGGCAGACCCTATCTCAAAATTTTAAAAAATGAAAAAGGGCTGGTGATATAGCTCAGTGCAAAGGCCCTGGGTTCAATTTTAGTACTGGGAGGAAAAAAATTAGAAATGAATACAATTATATTCTGTATAGATGCAAGTACTAATTTTAATAAACTCTTACAATGCTGGTTATTTTTTTCTTTGTAATTTATTTGATGAAAATGATTGTTCCTTATTTGCTAGTTTTATACAATTTTTTTCATTAAATAGATTGGTTATTTACATTTTTCTTTTATAAACCATGAATGACCTTATTTTCATATTTTCCATTAGGAGTTTCACTTTTGTTTGTAAACGTCCTTTATAAAAGAATCTTAATCTTATGTCTGCTATCCACATGATGTGATAAAAAAGATACGGTGGATGCCGCTTTAGGCCACCCTACAGAAAAGTGGGATCTTCAGTTCAAGAAGGGGCTCAGCAAAACTGCTGTGGGGTGTGTCAGACAGTACGTGACGAGCTTCAACTTGTTTGGTGCAGTCATCTGGCTGCGAGCTACATTTGAGAGAAGGTGTGTTTTAAAATGTACCATAAGTCAGCAGTCCCCAACTACTTGGCACCAGGGACTGGTTTTATGGCAGACAGGGAGGATAGTTTCGGGATGATTCAAGCGCATTACATTTATTGTGCACTTTATTTCTATTATTATTCCATTGTAATATATAATGAAATAATTACACAACTCACTAGAATGAGTGGGAGCCTTAAGCTTGTTTCCAGCAAGTAGTCGATTCCATCTGGGGGTAGTGGGAAATAATGACACCTGAAGCGTGTTGCCCATATCCAGTCTATCCCATAGTCTTCCTTTGACTTGCCGCCAGATGCAGTGGATCACTTGCCACTCGCTGATAAGTGTTCACCTGAGTCTGGAAGGAGTTCATGTATTATGGTCTGTGTTCAGTCAACCTCTTTCCTAATGTTAATCTGCATTTGCAGCTGCTCCCCAGCACTTGTATCACTGCTTCAGCTCCACTTCTGATCATCAGACATTAGGTTGTCTGCATAAGGAGCAAGCAAGCTAGATCCCTCTGAGGTGAAGTTCACAGCAGGATTTTTGCTCCTATGAGAATCTCATGCTGCTGCTGACCTGACAGGATGTGGAGCTCAGGCAGCAATTTGAATGAGGAGGAGCAGTTGTAAACACAAATAAAGCAGACTTGTTCCAGTCCAGGGCTGAAGGCTTGGGGATCCCTGCCATAAATCAGCGGTCATGAATAACATATTCACGTGAAATTTTTGTTTTGAAATTAAAAAAGATGCTCAGGAAACACACAAAATGGCAAAATCAGTTTAAGGTGATGCTGCTGTGATTTAGAAAAGGTGTGCAGAGTTTACAAGCAGTTTAAATGCTTTCATAATGGGTGTAAACTGGTTGAAGACAGCCGATGAGACATCCTTTAACATCAAAACCCCAAGAGAATGCTGCAAGAGTGAGCGAAATGATTAAACAGGAGATTGGCTACTAGGGAAATTTCCGAAGCTCTGAACATCTTTTATGACTCCATTCAAAGCATTTTAACAACAGATTTGAACATGAGGTGAGTGAGTAGGAAATTTGTCCCATGTGTTTTGACCGTTAATCCAAAAGCAATAGTGTTCATAGGTTTCATTGGAGCTACCACGCTGCTTCAGATTTCTGGTTTTTAAGAAATGTCATTACGGGATGTGAAACGTGAGTCTCTGTATATGATTACGATCTTAAGACCAGCGTTCAGAGTTCTTAGTGGAAACCATCCAGTTCACGCCCAGTGTGAAAACAGCAAATTTTTTTTTGGTACCAGGAATCGAACTTCCTGTGCTTGCCAGGCAGGCGCTTATGTCACTGAGCTATATCCCCAGCCCCAAAACAGCAACATTAATCAAGATCCAACATCAAGGTGATTGAGTTTTGACCCTGATGGGATGAGAGCTGAGTTTGTCCAGTGAGCTCTGAATAGTGGAAGGGATTATTTAGGAATTTAAGAAACAACGTGCATCCAGGATTACACATCACTTCTGCTATAGCAATTTCTGTCAAATAAACACATTACGATGTTCACTCACCCACCTTACTCACCAGATCTGGCACCGTGAAACTTATGGCTCTTCCCCAGAGTCAAAATGACCATGAAAGATAAACACTATCAACTTGATTCAGGATACTGCGGCAGCCATGCCGTGTAAGGACGGCACTCATGAGGGAGGACTTCCAGAACGGCTTCAGAAAGAGGCAGGGATGATGGGCTAAGTGTGTTCAAAGTGAGGGGGCTATTTTGAGGGAGATTAATTGCAATGTATCTTTTACTATAACAATTTTTTAAAGCATTCACCATATATTTTGATCATTCTGTCTAGCTAAGAAACATTACGCAAGGTTATTATTTGCCGTTTAGTATTACCTTTCTGTCCATGTAAAGAGAAAATACTTTCTTGGAAACTCTCTGGCAAAGAGTGGAGTTTTTTTCTGTTTTTGTTTTCGTTTTTGTTTTGTCTTTTTTTGAGACAAAGTTTCTTTTTTTGAGACAAAGTTTCACTATGCAGTTCAGGATGGCCTTGAACTCACTTTGTGGTCCAGTCTGGCCTTGAACTCATAGCGATCCTCCTGCCTCAGCCTCCTGAGTTCTGGGATTACAAGCATGAGCCACCATGCCCAGCTTTAGTTTTTTATAGTTTTTTTTATACTAAAAAAAGTTTTATACTTTTTTATACTAAAAGGCAAACAGTGTTTCTTTTTTATAGTGGTTTTTTAAAACCTACAGATACTTTTTACATTTATTCTTTTTAATTCACTGATCTTTCCCCCTTCTGTTTTGTTTTCAATGCCAAACTAGAAAGGTTTTCCCTACTGTAAGAGAAGGTAAATATTCGCTCATATTTTCTTTGAGTTCTTTCGAAACAGTGGCATTTAGTGACTTTCTGACTGAGGAAAGCTGCAGAAAATCAGAACAACGCATCCGGTCACTTGATTGATTGCACTGCTCAGTATCTACCTTGCTGCCACTTAAAAAAATGTGCCCCTTGGGGGGAAGACAGGACTTGATGGCTCAGGGACTTTCATGCCCCACGTCCCCAGAGGCTTCATTTCCTCTCTCAGAGGCAGCTGCTCCAGGCAAGGTGCTTTCTTTGCTGCAGCTGGTGGAGGCTGAGTTTACAATCTGTGTGCACTTGGGCCGCTTCTTTTCTCTCCGTGCCCCTCCAAAAGATATACTTAGGAAAAACAAGCACCTGCAGCTTCCAAACACACTGAAAAATTGGCTCAAGGACTCCCATATTCTTTTCCTTTAAAAAAAAAAAATAGATAACCACCTTTATGTAAGAGTGCTAACCCACATCACTGCAGAAACAAGCCCATCCCAGGGACCACCTCTAACTGCTGGACCTGTGGCAGTGACGCCAGTTTCCAAGCCCCACCAAGATTCTTGTGAGTGCAGGAAGTCAGGATGTCAGCATGCATCCTTTCAGCAAAGATACAAAGACACAAACACACACTCCCAGCGTAGAGGACCTTTCCCAACAAACTTCACAAATGCCTAACAAGCAGCTGGACACCGGACAGCCTATAAATTCACCATACTTACAACGTTTCTTCCTCTCTTTTGTGGGAAAGTTTAAAAGAAAATGTTTTCTTCACATAATTTATTTTCCTTTCTTCACCTCACTCCTTCCAGAGAGTTTCCAAGAGGGTATTTTGTCTTTACCTGGACAAAAATAAGGACAGAGCTTCTGCTGAGACAGGATGGAGGGAGTGGGCCCAGCCTGCTTGCATTCTCAGGAAGCATTACTGAGCGATAGCCTGGGTTCTCTAGGCCAGCTCCCCCAGTCCCACCATCAGGAGGATGCGGGCTGCCGGCTTCCTCGGCCCGAGGTGGGAGCTGAGGGGAACATCTGAAGTTTGTGGCAACCTACCCGTTCCTTCTCCCAAACAAGGGGCTTCAAACTTGGATAATCCATTTCGGCCTCTTTCAATTTCTTTCTCTGTTTAAATTTTTTTCACACAAACATAATTCAAATACTCTTTAGCTAAGGTAACCAGAGTGGCAGAGTCTACATCTAAAATTTGGGTTCTGAGACCAGACGGTGTCCCCCACCGATGCCATTTTATTTCCTCATAAGGCTCAGCACTACCTGCACTGATCCTGTTCTGTAATTTATGATGCTTCCCTCTCTAGAGGGTGAGCTCCACTAGGAATGAGCCTTACTTTTTTCCATCCCATACCACTGTTCCCCGGCACTCGGAATGTGGGCTGACTGGCTGGCGATGTGTGACTGAATTCAAGAACATCTCCAGGGCCCCGTTTCCCTTGCTGTCCTGCACACTGCTGCTGAGAGGAGGAGAAGACCTGCGGCTTTCCTCCTTTGCCCTTTGCCCTCTCTCTCTGGCTCCTGGCTGCTGTGAGGAGAACATCCTTCCTCTACCCTGCCCTTCTGCCATGATGTTCTACCTCACCTCAGGCCCACAGCAATGGAAGCATCCCGTCATGGGCTGAAAGTGTAAGCCAAAACATACCTTTCCTCCTCTAAATTGCCACCCTTGGGTACTTCGCTACAGCGCTGGAAAGCTGATTAACACACAAGCCAAGGGGAGAGGACAACACTGTTACCCTGGGATGCCACGCATCTGTGGAAGGGGTGAGTGGATTGGGCAGAGGAGGAAGCTGAAAGAGGGAAACTTTTCTGTGTTTCAGATCAGTGTGGATATCAAGGTTTCTGTCTCCCCTCATCCCTCTCTGGTCCCTCCTACACATGTGCCTGGAGGTTGGGGAACCGCGACTGGGCGTATCTGCTCTCTGCTCTACGCTCTCATCAAAAACAGGAATTGAAAGATGCAGGGGTTAAAACGCAACTAAGAGCCCTCACCATGCTCCTTAGGGGGCTTCCCAGCCTTTTGGAATCCATCTCCTGATATCCAGGCGTAACCCAGGTATTGATTTTATCATTATTATTTTTCAATCTGGAAATAGAGAACAGCAGGCCTGGTTTACAGGGAGATTTACATGGACCTGCTTAGAATGTTGATTATCTGGCAGAACCCAGTGGAATTGGGGGCCTTTAATTTTTTTCATCATTTTTAGCAGACAGGCCATTCTGCTGCCAAGAAAAAAAGAAAGCAACTGGGCGGGAGATCAAATGAAATGATAATTCTGGACTTTAACAATCAGAGTTGCATGTATGCCAGAGGGCTCAGCAGTCTTGTCGAACACGTTTCAAGAACAGCAGGTTTCTTAAGCACCTCGCCACATGTGGTATTGGCAAACCTGTGCAGGGCTTCCCTGCCTGCTGGAAATGCGTGCGTTTTATTCATAGCGGAACACCTTGAGGTTGTCAAATATTAAAAGGTAGAAATATGACTTGTCGTGCCATATAAATAGGATTTGAGAACCAGATATGAATTGTTTGCCAAAAAGCAAACACTAGAAGCATCAAAGGAGCTAGACGCTTCAAAATTTAAAGATTTTAATAAAAATACTATTCCTTAAAGCCAAAAAAACGAGTTAAAAATGGTGCCATGTTATCCCACTGTGTGTATCTACTGGCGAGTTTAAACTCTTTCTGGGAAACGATCTCCCTGTCCAGGCAAAAGAGCACTGGTCTCTTGGCCTTGACATTGAAGTTCTTAAGCAAGGGGGCCTCAGATACAAGCTGGACATCCCAAGATCACAAGGAGTGGAGGTGATTCCCTTCCAGGGCCGCATAGCAGCCCAGCCATTTGGCAAATGCCTTTACCAGGGACAAAAATTGAGACAAACGGCTTAAAACACCTGTAGGGCTGGGAGTGCTGCTCAGTGGTAAGGATTTGCCCAGCATGGGGAGGCCCTGGGTTCCATCCGAGCACAGCAGAACAAAAACAAGTTTCTGTAGCTTCTCTCACAGTTCAAGAAACAGAGAGTTGGTTACATCTACCATCCAAATAAGCACTATGAAAACACATTGAGTATCCAAGCACAGCAGATCCATGTCATACAAAGGACAGATCTAACCAATCTAAATGCATTTACCATTATTAAATATCTGCTTCAGAAGAGTTATCTTTTAGGCTTCATCATAAGTTTTGTGGACCATTTCTTTTATTTTTGAGACAGGGTCTCACCATGTAGTTCAGACCAGTCTTGAAATTATTATATAGATCAAGCTGACCTCAAGCTATCAGAGATCATCCTGGCTCAGCCTCCCAAGTGCTGGGATTACAGGTGTGCACCACCACTCCCAGCTCATCATGAGTTTTAAAAATAAACTTGAATTTCTTAGTTGGCCAAAAAAAAAAAAAAAGGTCTAAAGATGAGCTAAAATTTTTTTTAAAAATCTTGTATAAGGACTTGTTTTTGAGTCAGGTATGGTGGCACACACCTGCAATTCAGCACTCTAGGAGGCTGAGACAGAAGGACTGCAAGTTTGAGGTCAGCCTGGGTAATTTATACTTTTGTGAGACTCTGTCTCAAAATAAAAAAATAAAAAGGGCTGAAGATATAGCTCAGTGTGAAGGCCCTAGGTTTAATCTCCAGTACTGGAACGCAGGTAAACATTTCTGAGTGTGTTGTCTTTAGCTTTTTAGACCTAAGGCCTCATTCACAGAGGTATTTGCTCTACCACTGGGCCACACTCCCAGCCCTTTTTCTTTGGGTTTTCACTTTTGTTGCTTCCAGGACAGAGCAAATCCTTTCTTAACAGAACTCACCTGTCTTAGGAACTAAACAGTGGGTCAGAACAGATATAGGAACACTTGCAAAACACTGAGGTACTTCTCAAACATGCAACTTACAGAATAGTACAAAAAAGAATCCAATATTTGAAACCCACTGCTGAAGCTAAATATTACAATCAGATGAGTTCCTAAAGTGCCAGGATTTCAAGAATTCACTTGAAAAAAATATTTGTTGCATATGTATTAAACAAATGTTTAATTTTTAATCCCTTTTTCTTTATTCACACAACAAAGTAATCATTTCTGTCTTGTTGCTGCTTCATAGGAGAGATCCCTGCACTCAGATCCTCAGCCAAGAGCTCTGATCCTGTGTGTAGTTTTGGTCCCTCTCCCTGACCCTGACCCTGAACACCATCCGTCTCTCTATTTGCTGAGATCTAACACATTCAGGGAAATGCACACGGAGGTGGCTCAGGCATGGATCACTTTGCAGCGAGGCTGGGATGAGGCACACACAAGGCTAGAAATTGGGAGACAGTTCTAGTCCTCGCTCTGCCTTCCACTACCTAACTCTTGGGAAATCACTTAGGCCTGGAAACCTCACTTTCTTCGCCAATGAAACAAAAAAGAAATTAGATGAGTAGCTCTTAACCTGGGGTCCAGGGCCCCCAAAGTATTCAAAGATCATATTAGGGGCCTGTGAACTTGTATGGGGAAACATGGTATTTTATCTTTACTAAAATCTAACTGAAAATGGACATTTCCTTCCATTGTGAGTGTAGGTTACAACCCACAGCAGCACAGAGAATATTAGCTGTGCAGGGTCACTGACAGAAATGGCGTGCCTTGTATTTTTAGGGTCCAGATCAAGAACGTCCATGAAAAGCCTCATGTGTCTGAAGATGACTGGCGCATGGGGGTGATGTACTAGACCTGAAGGAAGAGGCGGGTGGAATCACTATTACTCTGGTGGGTGTGGGGTGCTCTGGACCAGGTTCCTAAGCTTAAATCTTGTCTCTAGCTCATAAACAGTATGACCCTGGGCAAAACATTCAACCCTGTGGGGCTTATTTTCTCATGTGCAGAATGTTGATGATAATGCATTTCTCACAGCATTGTTCTGAGAATTACATACCATGGGTAAAGTCTTAGCACAGCGCTTGTGATACTGAATGGTCATTGAATATTAACTTGTGTCTTAGGTAATTTTCTTGTTGCTAAGGCAAAATACCAGACACTCAAAGTTAAGAGAGGAAAGGTTTATTGTAGCTCACAGTTTCTGAGGTTTCAATTCATAGAGGGCTGGCTCGGTGCAGCTGGCAGGGTGGCATTCAGAGCAGGCAGAAGGTAGCAGGGAGGCAAGCAGTGAAATAGCAAAGCAGCAGATGATGACAGATGACAGCAGCCTCTTTCTGCCCTCTGTATTCTGTCCAGGCTACACACCCTTAGGACAGGTAGCACTCACACCCAGTTTGGGCTTTCTCATTAGTCACACCCAGAACTATACCAAACCAATCAGTAGACTGATTCACTAATCACACACCCTCGATTCCAGCAAGGCACACTCTAGATCCAGCCACCTCTGAAAAGCCCCACCTATGACCACATAAGGCTTTTGGGGGGACATCTAGACACAAGCTGTAACAATCTGAATAAGAAAAACACACAGAAGGGGAACCAGTCAGGGCGGCACACACCTGTAATCCCAGAACTCTGGGGTGTTGAGGCAGGAGGATTAAAAAATTAGAGCCCAGCCTGGGTGACTTAGTGACTTAATAAGATCCAGTGTCAAAGTTAAAAGAGTGGGTTGGGGATGTAATTCAGTGTGAAAGCCCTGTACCACAAAAGCTAAAATAGAAAAATTTTTAAAATACAGGAGTGTTTCATACTTGTGCTTGTGTGTGTGCAAAGGCAGCATCAGTCAAGTTTCTTAATCGCAAGCTGGAGAAATTGAGTTAGGACATGAAGCAGGAAGTGCACTTACTGCAAGGCTTCAAGGAGGTTCAGAGAACCGACAGCAGGCAGGGTAAGCTGGGTCAAGGAGAAGCAGCAGCTGAGGGACCTGCTACAAAATTTGGCGTGTCCTATTCAGTCTTTAAAATTCTTACACATTTAAAATTCTTGTCCAAGCCAGGTGTGGGAGCACACTCTTGTAATCCCAGCACTCAGGAGGCTGAGGCAGAAGGATTGCCATGAGTTGAAGGTCAATCTGGGCTACATAGTGAGTTCAGGGCTAGCCTGAACTACATAGTGAGACCCTGTCTCAAAAAAAAAAAAAATTTTTTTTGTGCATATGTTCATCTTGATAAGCAGTATAATTTAGACTATATCATACTCAAACTTTAATATCTTCCCCTCAAATCTTCAAATAAAATGGATGTTATGGGGATGGGAGTATAGCTCAATGGTAAAGAGTTTGTTTAGCATGCATGAGGCCCTGGGTTCCATCCCCAGCACTGGGAAAGAGAGAAAGAGGAAATAAAGAAGGAAGAAAGGAAGGGAGGGAGGAAGGAAGGATGGATGGATGTTATAGTGAGTTACACTTCCAACCTTATGACTTTCCATGCCTTCCCCCAAATTAGTCTATACTGTCTGGCTGAGGGCGCATGCGTTTAACATCACTCCCGCTGTCAGCCAGGTGCTAGGTATGCAGAGGAGTAGCTTGCAGCACCTTTCCTTCCTCGGCGAGAGAGGCTTCACAGCAGCAGTGGTGCACCTGTCTGGCACGCGTGCCCCAGCGGGCTGTTTGTATCATTGAAAGCTCTGAAAGGTTCACCATGCCTGGACCATACCCCAGTCTAGGGAGCATAGTCATGAACAAATAGGACTGGAGAGATAGGGTTGGCACAGACCACAGAGTCAGCCTGAAAAAGGAGCTGATACCAAGTAGGGGAGACGGAGGGGAGGAGGAGAAACCCACCCTCGGCAGGTGGGCCGGAAGCGCATCAACACAGGCAGCGCAGGCGCGTGGGTACAAGGGAGGGGGGGGGACAGCTCTGAGCCCGCGGAGGGTGCAGGAGGGTGACGGGCTGAGTGGGCGGCCGGCAGGGTGTTCTTGGCTGAGGTCGCATTGTGAAAGGGCCTGGGCGCCGTAGGGAAGGAAGGGAGACGAGAGAAGACAGGAAGAGAGAAGGAAAGAGGAGGAGAAAGGAGGAGATGGAGAACGGAGCGGGTTTCAAAAGCGGCCTCCGTCTGTCCATCTGCCATGCTGGCGCTGGGACTTGCATCTGAAGGCAGAGGGGACATGAAAGGATCAGATCTGTTTATAGGAAACCGAACTCAGGGAGCAGGGGTGGGCCCAAGAGTGGCTGGAAGCCTCTTTTTGAGAGTTCTAGATCATCTGGGCGAGAGATGCCGAGAGTCTGAAGTGAAGAAGCTGCCATCTTGAGAAAGGAGAGGGCCAGGGATATAGCTCAAAGGCATAAGCACCTGCCTGGCAAGCATGAGGTCATGAGTTCAATTCCCAGTACAAAAAAAAAAAAGCAGGATTAAAAAAAGAGAGAAAGGAGAGAGCCAGTGGTATAGAAATAAAAAGAACCTAACATTAATAGCATTAGTACATAATATTACTCTGCACTCGGTACTGTTGTAAGGACACACACTAAATTAGTTCGCAACAAAAATGCCAGACACTGAACAGGGCAATAGAACACAGCAGTAAATAAAAGCATCCCAAATGCTTGCTGTCATATAGCTTACACTCCACTGGGGGACAGACAACAAGCAAGATAAGTAAGCACATTCAGTGGCGTGGTAAACAATAGCACATGCTCAGAAGAAAAAATAATTTAGGCAAGGGGAAATACAGTGTTGAAAATGGGTACAAATAGCTAGCAGGACCACACACAGCCTGGATAAAAGCTGACACCGGAACAAACCCAAAGGAAATGAGAGGACTAGGCACAACAACCCGGGCAAAGGCCACTCCACACAGAGTGCACCGCGCTGCAAAGGTCCAGAGACAGAGCTATAGCTCCTAATAAGAAACAGTGAGGGGCCGGTCGGGCTCCACGTAAGTGTAAGGGGAACTTGGACGCAAGGTAAGGAGGTAATGCAGCCCCATCTCGCTGGACTTTGAAGGTCACTAGTAAGGACTCCGGCTCTTATTCCAAGTGGGAGGGGGAGCCCACGTAGCATCTTGAGAAGGAAGGTGATGTGGGGAGAGGTACATTTACGGAGCTCACTCCAGCTGGCTTTGAGAACAGACTGTAGAAGAGACAAATGGTGGTGAGGTGTCTCAGTGGAAATGGAAGGTAATGGGAGAGGTGGGGAATGATCAGCTTCTGATAGAATTTGAACATCCAGTTGAAAGCATTTGCTGATGGATCAGATAGAGTACATGAGAGAAAGAAGGCAGAGGGGAGAGGGAGGGAGAAAGAGGATGGAGGCTCAGTCTACGGTGTTTGGGCTCAGCAGCTGGAAAAATGGGACTGCCCCACTTCGAAGGTTGAGGCTGATCCAAGAGACACAAACTCTCCCTCATTGTTACGGGGTGACACCTGAACAGTGTTCGGCAGGGTTAACTGAGGTGTGAGGACGTTGGGAGGAGCAAGTTACACACTGAGGGCAGGGTGGGGTATCAGGAACTCAGTTTAGGGTCTGTCACATTTGAGATATCCAGTTGCCAGCTAAATATATTGGCCTGGACTTCAAGGGGGCAGCCTGCCTTGGAGGTAAAAATGTAGGAAGAGCTTAAACTCCAAGTGAGATCAGCTAGGAAGTAAATAGAACAAAACAAAGATCTGGGTGTGGTGTTGCATCCCTGTTATTTTAACACTCAGGAAGCTAAAACAGGAGGATCATAAGTTCAAGGCCGGCCTGTGCAATTTAGTGAGACCCTGTTACAACAAACCAAACAGAAAGACAAAGGGGAAGAGAAGAGAAAAAAGACAGGAGAGGAGGGGAGAGGAGGGGAGGAGAGGGGAG
>NW_004955471.1:7188968-7201628 GCF_000276665.1 Chinchilla lanigera
GAAGGAAGGAAGGAAGGAAGGGAGGGAGACTAAGGCCAATATTTGGACACTGAGGAGTTGAGAGCAACACCTTATAAAGGACAGCAGTGGAGCAGCCGGAAAGGCAGAGGAAACACAGGCAAGCCTGCTGTTCTGGAAGCCACAGAAAAACGGGGTTTTGTAAAGGAGAGTTTGATCACGCAACTGTGTAAAATGCAAGCCGGAAGGGGAGCAGCCTGTTTAGCTGCTGCCCTGTTAACACCAGCTTCCCAGTAGAGATCCGTGAAGCTCTTTGAGAAGAGAAACAGGCACCTGTGAGTGTAGACTTCAAGTGTGTGCAGCGCCGAGGAAGAACCTTTGCACTCAGTCACTGAATATCCCAGACCCTTGTACTTTTTGCTTTGTGGCAGGGTCTCACTAAGTCACTAAATTGCCTAGGCTGGGCAGGAATTTTCATCCTCCTGCTTCAGCCTCCCAGAGTGCTGGGATTACAGGTGTGTGCCACCATGTCTGACACAGTTAATTTTTTTAGGGAGTTTTGCTCTCGCTGGAATGATGGGGGAAATAGTAGGAGCTGGGTGAGGAGCTGAGGCTGAGAGAGGACTCAGGTTGAGATGGAAGAAACAGCAGCAGGTCTGCACACTGGATCCAGTGGTCTCGGAGAGGGGCTGATGAAGAAAGGAGAATTTGTTCAGGGTGAGAAGGAACAGCTTCTACAACACTGTGAGATGACTTTAGCTAAGAGCTAGCTAATGCCATCTGCAGAAAAGGGAGAACAAAGAGAATACAATACAGCTAGATGTTTTGCATTTAAATTAGTTGAGCATTGAACAGAATTTAAAACTTAGTTCCTTACACACATTAGTCACATTTCAAGTTATATTAGCTGCTTTTCCATCCCCAGGAGAAAATACTCCACACCTGCAATTTGAAGGAGGCGAGGTTTATTTGGGCTCACAGTTTCGGAGGGTTTAGTTATGGTTTGTTGGCTTCAAGACAGAAACGCTGCAAGGTGGAAGCTTGCTGCTGGGGAAAAGCTGCTCACTCCTAGCAGCAGAAAGTAAAGAGAAGGGAGGAGCTAGAGACAAGGATATACACTCCCAGGTCATAACCTTCTTAGCTCCCATAACCTTCTTTACTGACCAGACTCCGCCTGCTGACAGCACATTCATGAGTGCATTAATCCACTGATGGATAAAGTTTCCCCATTACCCATCACCTTCCAAAGGCTCCATCTCTGAACATATGAGACTTTGGGGCATTTTAAATCTAAACCATATCAGAGGTGCTCAGTACACTTGTGTGACTCGGGCTACCCTTGTACACAGAAAGTTCTTTTTTTTTTTTTTTTTTTTTTTTTTTTTTTTTTTTTTGGTTGTTCTCCGGTACCAGGAACCGAACTCATGACCTTGTGCTTGCCAGGCAGGCGCTTTGCCGCTGAGCTAAATCCCCAGCCCACAGAAAGTTCTTCTGAACTGTGCTGGCCCAGGGTATGAAAAACCACAGGAATAATTGGTTGAGGATGAGTAAAGGACAAGATCATTAGCGGAGAGGCCAGAGCATTATAAAGATCATGGGTATATATCTTGACTCTGCTGGCTTAAGACAGTTTAGGGCTAGTATAGCTCAGTGGTATAGGGTTTGCCTGACATGTGTGAGGCTTCACATTTGGTACCCACCACTGCCAAACATACACACACACTCACACACATACACTCACACAAACGGGTTAATATTAGAGAGAATAGAAATCAGACAGGTTTTTTTAAATAACCAAAAAGTGACTTTAAAAAACACAAGGGGCCAGGTGTAGCGGCACACTCTTGCAATTCCAGCACTGAAGAGGCTGAGGCAGGAGGATTGTTGTGAGTTCGAGACCAGCCTAGGCTACCTAGTGAGTTCAGAACCCACCTGAACTACATAGTGAGACCCTGTCTCAAAAAGAAATCAGTGAATAAACAAATAACACAAGAGATTAGGTGATGCAATCTAATGATGAGACAGTCAAAGCTGAGTGTCAGAGGAGGCATGGGTTCCTGGTTTATTTCAATCCCCACAACTCTATGAAGACAGTACTACTGTTGTTTCAATTTTACAGAAGAAAATCTATGCAGGAAACACATCAGGAAGTAAAATCAGCAGGAACTAAGCCTTTGCAAATGAAGGTCTTTAAATGGCAGGTGGACTCTGAGAAAGTGGAGAAGGGCGAGTCTATCAGGGTGTGAACGGAGGGGAAAGGAGGATCTGGGAGAGACTGACATCACGATCTGATTGACTGGAAGGTGCAGGCCTGGTGGGCGGGGCTTGCTGGGCGGAAGTGGGTTGGAGATGACTGGAAGCACAGCAGGAGGCTTGACTTGGGCGTCCGAGTAGGAGCTGCTGACTTGGCAGTGAGCTGTCCGAACCAAGGCAGGCTCCTCAGCTCCAGATCTGCCTGAGGAGAGGTCTTACCGCCTTGGGGAAGGGAGAATTGTTTTCTAGATGTGAGAAACAAGAAGAGATTAGAATTGAATTTCAATTTAAGAACTTGACAAAATCCATACTATCCATATAATATCTTTGCACTCTCTGTACTAAAGGACTCTTCAATTTTATTGCTAGTTAAAAGCTCCTGCTTTTGAAATATTGTTTTAACAGTGACCTCTAGCGTCATAAACAGGTCTCTGCTAACTGATGAGGCCATCTGCACGAGAAAATTCCCTTCAGCTGTCAGTGCAGTCATATTGCCGGAAGGCGCCTTAATGCATTATTCAGTCTCCCTCTCTGCCTTTAGGGAGGATCACACTTGAACAATTCCAGGTCACTTCTCTTCAAGGAAGATGTAATGGAGCTGGAGAGAGTTCAGAGAATAGCAACTGGTGTAAACAACATGTACTTTCCACTAAGAATGGCTTGCAAAAGAAGAGCAGGAGGAAGAGAAGGAGAAGGAGGAGCAACGGAGAAACTACAGACTAGAAAACTGATGTACATAAAACGCTGAAATAGCCGGATGTGGTGGTGCACGGCTATAATCCCAGCCCTTGGGAGCCTGAGGCAGGAGGATCGCTGGGAGTTCGAGACCAGCCTGGGCTACAAAGTGAGTTTGAGGACAGCCTGAACTGCAGAGTAAAACCCTGTCTCAAAAAGACTTAAACAAAACAAAACACTGAAATAGTAGAACAAACAAATCTAAGTACGAGATCAAAGGGGTACTTCTTTGAAACTGTGAAGAGATCCCTTTAGCATAATATTATTGTTTTTAAGCCTTTGCTGCATGCCAGGAAAACTTGAAACTACCCATGAAGTAAGAATCATTTTTACCTCCTTTTTGTGATAAGGAAACAAACATACAGCCATCAGTTAGTTATCTGAGGTGACAACAGCTGAGAGGGGGCAAAATCTGGATGGGAACCCGGGACTTTAGATTAAGCCTGAGCATCTATCTTCAGTCCAACAGCCCTTTAATAAATGGGAATGCCAGTGTAGGCATAAAATGTGCAAAAGTCATAACTTGGGAAGGGCCAAAAATATAATGTGTTCGAGAAGAGTGGTAGTTTGGAAATGTCTGTGGTGTTTTTAGGCAATCCCCTAACCTGACCCTGGGAGCTCATTCACCTGTCCTTATTACACATCAGATCTGGGGACCTTCAGAGACGAAACCCCTAAAAATCGTTCTGAGGGGCTAGGTTGTAATTCAGTGGTTCAGTGGCAGAGTGCTGGCTTAGTATGTGCAAAGTTCTGGGTTCCAGTGCTAGCACTGTAAATAAAGAAATATCCCCACTAACAACATTTCTTCATGTTTAACAAAATCTGCCCCATTGAGGCCCAATTGCTTTTACCCTGGCACCAGTAAAGATGGAAACAGTTGCACATAACCTTCTCTATCCTTTTCTGTAAGTGAATACCATTAAGTCTCTCCAGCTTTCTGGTCTACCTGAGAGAGAGCGAGAGAGTGAGAGAGCGAGAGAGCGAGAGAGAGAGAGAGCGAGAGAGAGAGAGAGAGAGCGAGAGAGAGAGAGAGAGAGAGAGTCTTCCGTCCTTTCAAATACCTCCATAGGTTTTGTTTTTGTTATTTTGGTTTGGTCCAGTTTGGTTCGGTGACTTTAATGTACCCTATGGAAGTTTCTCTGATCCTAAAGAGAAGTTGCCCTCCTATAATTAACAAATTATAGAAATACCTTCTTCTATAATGATTATACAACGCTTCTAATGTGTAAAGAATTCTCCTATACTTTATCCTCTTTGACTCTCCCATGTTTGACCCTGTTTAACAGGAAAAACTGTAAAGCTCAGTTAAGTGATATAAGCATATAAGGAAATAGTATAACAAAGTGTGTATGTATATGCAGATAGATGGATAGATGGATAGGTAGATAGAGCAATAACAGAAAAGAAGGGGCAAGGTATGTGATGACTCAGAAAATTCAGAAAGAAGTTTTTAGAGGCCAGGTGAGGGTTGACAATGAATCATTATAATGCTGCAAGGTAAGCAGTGTAAAGTTCGTTCCTGGAAGGCGCAGGGAAATTGGGTCTGTAGAGGGCAAGTCATTCAGGGCTATCAAGGTGAGGCCGAGATGATAACACCTGTCAGTGCAGCTGTACCAATTGTAAACAGGTTCAATATTTCTATATGAGTTTGCAAGAGCTATTGGCCCCACCAACCTCTCCTAGACTCTGCACCACCTCTGTGAGCTGTATGCATCTCCTCACTGCCTGGGAAATCAGAGGTCCCTGCCCCCACGATGTTTGCACTTAGCCCTAGCAGGTTCCCTTTGGGAACTGAGACGCACACCCAGAGGGGGAGGAGTCAAAGCTGGGCTAGGGGTGCAGGGAAGAGAGGGCAGTCCAGGATGAAAGGCTTTAAGTGTGTCTGCTACACAGTTGATTTCATTCTTCCTCTCTGAATTATTACCCAAAAGGCAACCAGGTTTGGGAACAGCGGGTAATATATTTTCTCTTTTGTTTTCACATTAACCAGAGAAAAGTAACAACCATCTGGAGTGCAGCAGTGCCCTGGGGGATCTCAGAGGAGAAAGGACCTGCATTTTAGAAGACAGCCAGAGAGCTGGAAATGAAGTCTTAGGGATTTCTGTGCTCCCTATTTGGTGTATATGTGATGCTATATCACATGAAACCCATTGCATTTAGGGGTAGGCCCTGACCTGATACTCAATAAACTATGAATTAAGCTGTCAATAAAAGAGGGCAACTTTTGGTTGATCTTGTGCTTTCTGGATTTTTTTACTTAATTTATTTTAAATGTTAAAATAATATTGTTGCTACAGAGTGCAGGATGTTTATGAAAATAAATTTCAGAATATAGATGTATTTCCCTACACAAAACCCGCCACTTAAGAGTCAAACTTAAAGGCAGACTGGTTAAAAGATGGTTGTGTTATTTTCGCTTTAAAGTAACAAGGTGCGCATTGAAGAGAAGGCACACCCTGATTTCCTTTACACAACAAAGTCCCACAGCGTGCGTATGACATGGTTCCACTTTATACGAAAGTCCAGAATTTCAAGAGTACTTTTCAAATGAAGTTATAGTTCTTTCTATTTTTGCCCGAGGCAGCTGTCAGTTGGCAAGATATTCCCACTGACACACTCCCCTTTCTTTCCACCAGGAACTTTGAGATCAGGCAGGTCGAAAGACTGCAACTGGGACAATAAATACCTGCACCGATGAAAGGTGTACCCAAACTAAACACAGTCATCTGCCCAGAAGATTGATTCTTTCTTTTCTGTGGGCCTGCACTCTGATCTCCATTTGACAAAAACTGGTAGAGCAGGATTACTAGCTCGCTACCACACACACTTTCAAGTGTCTAAAGACCTTGGTCTTCCTTGAGATGGAAGCTTCCACTCCTCTTGTTTAAAGCAATGGAGAAGGCCAGTGGTAGGTCAGTGGTACAGCCCTTGCCTAGCAGAACAAGGGTCTGGGTGCCATCTCCTCCATAAACAAACAAACAAGGGGGCACCTACTCTGTCCAGGGTGTTCAAAGGAGAATGGCTTCAGGTGAAACTTTGTCTTCATCACCACCTTGATTTTTTTACACAGTTGCTTTTGGACCACCTTCCCTGTAAGTTTGGAGAGAAAAGGCAACGTTTCAGACACCTTCATGGGAGTTGTGTTGTGAGCTGCTTTTGATTAGAAAAGCACTTAGATTGTGTTTTAATCTTTCCAAATATTTCAAGGTTTTTTGGTTCATTTTTTGCTTTGTTTGTTTTTTGAGACAAGGTCTCAAAACTTGAAGTCACTATTTAATGCAAGCTGGCCTTGAATTTGAGATAATCCTCCTGCTTCAGCCCCCTGAATACTGGAATTACAGGTGTGCACCACAACATCTGGCTTATTTTTGCATTTTATTTTATTTTATTTTTTGTCTTTTTGAGACAGGGTCTCACTATGCAGTTCAGGATGGCCTTCAGCTCACTTTGTAGCCCATGCTGGCCTCAAACTCACAACAATCCTCCTGTGTCAGCCTCCCAAGTGCTGGGATTACAAGCTTGCACCATCATACCTGGCTAAATGTTGTTTGAGTTACAATCAGAGATCTTATTCACCAACATCCAGTATAAAGTCTTTTTCTAAGAGATATGTACATAGTATAGCTGTTTTCTGATTAACTCATGAAAAAATTACCTATGTGCTAAACATACGTAATGCAGGTGTAGGTATACCTCTGGCTGATTACAAATGAAATTTTCATACACCTCCACAGAAATACTGGGGTGGTTAGGGTGGAATTTCAATTTGATTGGCCTACGCTCTGCCTTAGGAATTGGTAGAGCACACTTCTAGCTATCTCTAGGTATGTCACAGAGACATGGCCTTGGGGTCTATGCCTGCTGTCTCATCCCTTCCATTCTGGCACTCATCCTCTGCTCTGCTTTCCAGCCACCAAGAAATAAGCAGCTTTGCTCTGCCAAGCCCTTCCACCATGATATCCTTGGAGCCAGCTGATAATGAACAGAAACCATGAACAAATTAAACCTCTTCTTTTTTACATTGTAGGTATTTGGTGTTGTGTCTCAGTGACAAGAAAGCTCATACAGAAAATTGGTACCAGAGGGCTGGGGATTTAGCCCAGTGGCATAAGTGCTTGCTTGTCAAGCACAAGGTCCTGAGTTCAATTCCTGGTACAAAAAAAAAAAATTAGTACCAGAGTAGTGGAGTTGCTGCTATGACTGTACATGACAGTGTGCCTCAGACAGCTTTAGAATTAGTTAGTAGGGGAGTTTGGAAGGCTTTGAAAATGTCAGCTAGCGAAGCCCTGGAATGCTGTAAGCAGAGTCTGTTGGATGATTTTCGTTGGAGCTCAGAAGACCAGAATGCTGATAGAAATACAAAGAGTAAAGGCCAGGCTCAGGAGTTTTCAGATGAGAATGAAAATTCTTTTGGAAATTGGATGAAAGGCCATGCATGTTTCATTTTGGCAAAAAATATGTGTACATTTTGTCCATGTCTTCAGACTTTGTGTGAGGCTGAATTTAAAGGTGGCAGACTAAGCTGGTGGAGGAAATTTCAAGGCAGCATTATGTTGAGGCTGTAGGATGGATACTGCTGGCTGCTTTTAGTCAAACCTAGAGTGAGAACAGAAGGAAAAATCAGTGGTAAATGATTTGAATGTTTTGCAGTTTCATCAGAAAGGAAATGCTTATAAAGTTTGCGCCATGAAAAGCATGGTCGCTGAAAAGATTAGCACTGAAAACAAGCGAAGTAGTTTATGTCAGGGCAATAACAAAGATGGCTTGAAGGCACCTCAGAAATTGGTCAGACTCCACCCTTTGCAGGCTCTGGGGTAGAAAAACATGAACAACTTTGAAAGATGTTGCTTGGAGAAGAGAGCTTCAGTTGGAGCCCAGTTCATTTGGGGTAGCCTAGAAAAGTGTTGCCTTCAGCCATCCAGGCAGAGGCCACTGCAGTCATGATCCATGGGTACCAGCTTCTGCTCCCACAGCTGGCATCATCCAGATAATCCTGGTTTTTTAACTATGCAGAATGCAAGTGTCAGAGGTGTTTCTACCCAGATTTCAGAGGAAGGCCTAGGTGACCTGTCAAGGACTCCCCCAAGAAGGCACTGTATGAAGTGATGGACATGAGGCTAATGGTGCAGTGGAGAACCCAGGAAGTCAGAAATGCTAGGAATGTGAAACGTCTACTGAAGAAAGCTGCAGGAAATGAACTGAGACAACCCAAGTGAAAGGCTATGTGGGCTGCAACCAGCAAGGTCATAGGAGTGGTGTCTCCCAAACCCTTCAGAAATCTCATTTTACCACCATGTGCCCTGGGTGTAACTATCTACAAGATATGTTTGATCTGATAGGTTTCGGTCTTGTATGGATTCAAATATTTTTTTATCCCCCTATTCCTCCCTTTTGGAATAGGAACATTTACGCTGTGCCACTGTACCTTGGGAATATGTAACTTTTTTTTTTTTTTTTTAACACTTTCACAGTTAAGGGTTTGTTTTGAGTCTCAGAAGAGATTTAGATTTGGACTTCTGAAATATGCTGGAACTGTTGAAACTTTAGGAAAGGATCATTGCATTTCTAGTTGTACTCAGGGTAGCTACATTATGTTAGGCAAAAGTATAAGCTTACTATTTTCTTTATTTGGAGATTGAGTATGGCTTAAGGAGACAGATTTGGGAAGCCAACTGGGAAGTGGTGGGATGGGGCAGTTTGAGTGGAATTTCAATTGACTGGCTTCCAGATCCACCTCAGGGATTGGTAGAGCATACTTCTAGGTATGTCTGGTGGGTCATGGACATATGGACCTTGGAGGGGTCTATGTCTGAACCTTCAGCCTTCTGCTCTGGTACTTTTTCCCTGCTCTGCTGTCCACCCACCATGAACTAAACAGCTTTGGTCCACCATGCCTTTCACCGTGATATCTCTGCTTTGGAGCCAGCTGGCCACGGACTGAAATTGAGCAAATTAAACCTCTTTTTCTTTCAAGTTGTGGGTGTTGAGTTTTGTGTCTTCGGCTCAGAAAAGCTGATTTATACAGGTGCATAGTTGAATTTGATGCATCCAAACTGTGCGGCCCCTGCTTCTCAGAGAAGGAGCTGGCCTAGACACAGGATGGCAGGAGTCTGAAAAAGATGAATACCATTTGCCAGTTTCTTTTTTGGTCTTTCTTGTGCTTCTACATAAGTGCTTGAACATAAAATATATTAAGTCCTTAGAAATAGTCCTTTTAGCCCCTCCTCACCCCCCTTGTGTCAGAGTCTGATATATCATAGTGTAGGCCACGCACATGCATCCTTTTGGACCAAGCTGGCTGCTAAATTAAGTTATGCTAAACAGCTGTCTGCCTGTGGCTGTCAACTCTATCATCCTTGTCTGGCTCCTTTTCCCTTTCCCAGACATTTCATTTCACTGTGAATGACATTTCATTTTATTCTTAGTGTCATTTCATCTCCTTGCAATGTATGAAACTTTTTAGTGAAGAGGATACTCACTGACCCTTCTGAAAATGACAAGGATATCTGGGCCCCCTAAACAAGCTCAGTAATACAGCTCTCCTTGGCTTCTCTTCTAGTCTCTTCCAAGCTAGTCCACACCAAAGAGGCAGAATTATGAAAAGGAACCATTTGTCCCTCCTGTCCTCAAATCCCAAAACTGAGTTTAAGCCTCATTGTAGATACACTACCAAGGATAGCCAGTTACATGAAAGTCCTTCAGAGAGAGTAAGCAAAAGTCATTTAGAAATCAGAAATAAAGAAGTATTTTCTGAGTATTTGCAGTACAAACTTGGATGCCAGCTTGGTCTCAGGGTCACCTTGGGAATATGTGTTCACAATACTAAAGCAGGAGTATCTGGTAACAAGAGATAAATATTCCAGAGCACCTTTATGGAAGGCTTCTATAATGCACTAGAATTACAAGTTTCTACCTATTCAGTTCAGAGACAGAGTCATTTTATTCCTCGAGCTACTTATTGAGGTCCTACTAAAAGCCAGTTTATTTGTTAAATGCTGGGGATGCCGGGTTTAAAAAGATAGGTGTGGTCTACTTCTTTCCGGAGCTCAAGGTCTGCTGAAGGAGCTAGACAGTAACATACTAGTAAGAAAGAATGGGAAGAATACAGTGCTGCAGGGCTCAGAGCAGGACTCCTTTATGTGGACTTAAGAATTAAAAGAGCTTCCCAGAGGCAGAGATAGCAGAGACCTGAAGCACCAGTATATAGAATTCAATAAGGGAATAATGAGAGGAACACATCAAAATTCTCCTGGGGAAAGAGCATTTTCTAGGTTTTTATAAGACTACACACACTCACACACACACACACACACACACACACACACACACACACCACTCCATTCTAAACTAACTTCACTGACTTTTTAATAATCCATGCTCTTCTGAACTTGAACTCTCCAGCCCAGCCAGTCCCTGTAGCTCAGATTTGTCCATATCAACTGCAATCACAGGATAGCAGTCCCTAGGAGGAGAAATGCTAAATCTTTGGTAGAGCAACAATTACCAAAAGGATCCTAACTACTACTTATTATTACTTCTAAAGCACTAGTATGTGATTTCATTTGATTGCTGCTATTTGTGAGATTTTATTATGTCTTAACAGATAACAGATAAAGAAATGAAGGCTCAGGGAATTTGTCAGATTAGACCATAATCAGACAGCTTATAAATAGCAAGTCAAGATTCAAATTGAGATGTAAGAGAGGAATTTGTAAAATGCTTTAAACAGCGTCTGGTACATACTAAGTGATAGATGGGTACTGGTTGACTAGGTAATCAAAATGTCACTAAAATAGGCTTGCTGATTCCAACAGAGCTTTGCCTTCAGTGAAGACCTCCTTTGTGTCCTATGGCACAGCAGAGTATTGTGGGTTCACTAGGGGTCACCCTGGAAACTCTAGAAGAAGCAGACCTCAAGATCCATCTGTCTCCTCCTCACATCCCCCCACCCCAAGTAGATCCACATTTCCCTGAAACATGGCTGGAAAGCTTTGGGCAGGATAAGAAAAGAACTTCACCAGTGACATAGCATGCATACAAGGCGTGATCGAAATATATGTGAATGTTTATATTTAAATAATTGATTATGGGAAAAGACACCCTGTCATTACTCACCCTCAGAATACTCCCCCTCACTTCAAACACAGTTATTCCATCATTCTTACCATTTTCTGAAAGACTTTTGGAAGTCCTCTTTTGCAAGGGTCTTTGAAAGGCATGATCACTGGGCATGATCACAGGTGCACACCTGTAATCCCAGCACTTGGGAGGCTGAGGCAGGAGGATCACGGTGAGTTTGAGGCCAGCCTGAACTGCATAGTGAAACCCTGTCTCAAAAAGACAAAACAAACAAACAAAAAAAGGTATGATTAATGCTGCTGCCAAGTGATACCCAGTGGAAAAGCAAGACTGTAAAAGCACGACAGTGCGTCCTCATTCACCGAATCTAATACTGTGTGACTTTTGGCTCTTCCCCAAAGCCAAAATGACCATAAAAAGTAAATGCTTTTAATTAGTTGAGGACATAAATGTAGCCACGACAGTACAATGAAAGCCACAAAGAAGGACTTTCTGAACAGCTTCAGAAAGTGGCAAGAATGATGTAATAGGTGTGTCTGAAATGAGGGGGAGGGTTCTGAGGGGAATTAATGACGATGTCTTTTACTGTAATAAAAATTTAAAATTTAACATTAACTGTATTTTTCAATCATACCTCTTTTTTTCTATAAATACTGTCTGGGTTGGTAGTAGTATCATTGAAAAAGTGTAACCCAAATACAAGAAGAAGAAGCAACAGCTTCCTAATTTCCAAATGCACTATGACTCATTAGGGAGAACAGGTTTTGTCAGTAGTAACTGTATCCCTTCGGGGGGAAAGACCTGAACTTTCAAGTTTGAAAGATTTATATTTAAATCCCAATACTTCAACTAGCTAGCTGTGTGATCCTCAGCTTTATCCTTTGTAATGCTGGAGCTAAGAAAACCCATTACAGGATGACTGTTTTATTTTATTTCTGTATCCCCAATGCACATGGTAGGTACTCCATAAATATTTTTTGGAGGGGTGAATGAAATGACAATTGTAGAACTGTCAAACCCAGAATCTGGTTCACTGAAGATGTTACATTTTTTTCCTGGGCAGATGGCACAACTGGATGGAGATGGAGAATGTTTTTGGAGAAAGAGTAGAATGAATTCACGTAATGGCTAATGTGTGAATATTCCATTTGCTAGACACTGTTATGTGTGCTTCACACACATTAACCCCTTTAACCTTCAAAACCTAATCTTCACAAACTTGAGGAAGATTCCTCACCTTTCCTCTAGTGTAAGGATGGGGGTCCTGTAGGTAGGGAAAGGGTAGGGCAAAGGCCTATTGAGATTTATGAAAAATTAATAGACAACCTTGATCTCAGTAGCCAGGTTCGAAGGGCAAAGGCAGCTAGACTTGAGCAATTAGGAAGACAAAGGCAAAGAAATTAGGTCTGGGAAGGGCCCAAGTAGCACATTTTTTAAAAATTTATTTTAAAAATAAAAGAAGGAAAATATATTAACACACGGACATCCATTTACAAAATAGCATAAGAACAATACAAGCAATACTGAATTTCAGACAAAGTGGTAGGAAATTAACAATGGTTATTGTATTATGTATTGATATCTTCAAAGTGGTTTGTCAGGAAAACAAATAGAGACATGCAAGATTTTTTTTTT
>NW_004955471.1:7205653-7228182 GCF_000276665.1 Chinchilla lanigera
AAGAGAAAGTAGGTAAAAATCTTGAAGACATAAAGGTAGGCAGAGAGTTCATGAACAAAAACCAAACCACATGGGAAATATTTCAGAGAATCAACAACTGGGATCTCATCCTACTGAAAAGTTTCTGCACATCTAAGGAAATCACCAGCAGAGTAAAAAGAAAACCCACAAATTGGGAAAAAATTTTAGCTGACTATCCCTTGGACAAAGGTCTTCTTTCTAGAACATATAAAGAATTAAAAAACATCAGTCCCCCCAAATTCAAAGACCCAATCCAAAAATGGGCAGCTGAGATGAATACACAATTCTCGGATAAAGAAATACAAACAGCAAATAAATACAGAAGAAAATGTTCAACATCATTAGTCATTTGAGAAATGCAAATTAAAACAACATTGAGATTTTATCTCATTCCAGCAAGAATGGCTAGCATTAAGAAATCAACCAATAACAAATGCTGGCGAGGCTGTGGAGAAATAAGAACCCTTCTCCACTGCTGGTGGGAATGCAGAGTGGTGAAACCACTGTGGAAATCAGTTTGGAGATTCCTCAGAAAACTAGGTCTAGAGGTCCCATTTAATCCAGCTATTCCCCTTCTGGGTATTTTCCCAGAAGATCTGAAAACAGCATATCACAGCTATATATGTGTACCCATGTTTATAGCAGCGCAATTTGTAATTGCTAAATTGTGGAAGCAACCCAAATGTCCATCCACTGAGAAATGGACAAGTAGCACAACTAACATAAAAATCACAAAACTTCCCTTTACTTAATCTTTAAACCTTAGGAACCCGTCCTCAAGGCCCCCATCTATAATCTTACCCTCCACAAAAGGACAGGGAAAAGTCACATGGCCAGAAGAAAGCCAAGGTTAAAATGAAAGACAACTCAGGGAGCCAATCAGATTCAAACAGCCTACACGCACGCATGGAGGGAGAGAGAGACAGACAGACAGAGAGAAACAGAGAGAGAGAGACAGAGACAGAGACAGAGACAGAGACAGAGAACCTTGTAAGAAGAGCTGGTGCCCGGACCCCACGGCAAATCACTTGCAAATTCTCCTGGTCATTCGGAGTAGCTGTCTGTCCTCCTTTCTAATCTTCAAATATATCGTGTTCTTTTACTTTAAACGCAGTCTCTTTAATTCTTTACTGATGCTGGGCTTAAGAACACCGGGACCTGAGTCTTTCAGCACAGCCATGGCCTGCAGTCCACACCTGGATGTTACACTAGGAAAATTATTCAACCTTTCCCTGCCTCAGTTTTCACAATTATAAAATGGCAATAATGATAATGGTACTGACCTCATAGCTTTAGGAGAATGAGATCAGTTGACCTGTACATAAAACTGTAGGAACAATTCCTTGTATTATGCTTTAACTCTGATTAGGTTGTAAAATCCCCACCAATTCATATGTTACTAATATGATGCTGTTCCGGGTTTAATGTTGTTCTGACGCTGTCCTTGGTTGTTCTAAGCATCAAACAAGTAGGTGCTTTCAGAGTTTTGAGATGAGAGAGATCAGCGGAGGCAATAGGAGGACGTTTTGGAAAACACAGATGTATGGGTCTTCACTGGAGGCAGATGGGCAGGAGTGGGAAGGGCATTCCAGGAGGAAGGAAAGTCATGGTTCTGCCTTGACTCTTAACTAGCTTCCTCGCCTGTAAAACAGTGATAACACTTGCCTGGATCATTATACGATACACGGCATTCATGTATTGAACCATCATGCTATACCCCATAAACACATAATTAGTATATGAGTCATATATTTTTTAAAAAGACAATAGCTGCCTCAGAGGGTTATTGATATTAGGAATTTATTATGTGAAACAATGAACATAAAATGCTTAGCACAGTGCCAGGAATATTATAAACACCCAAGATAGGTAGCTAGTAGTACTATTACCATTAAGGGTAGAAACAGAAGTTGGTGAGATAATGAAAAAAGCTAGCCCATTCCGTCTAAGAATCAGGCTAGCTGCAAAATAGTGATTTTTCACCTCCATGAGACATTAACAACATAAATCAGTTTTAAGAGCCTCAAGATTCACTGGTTTGGATTTAGGGGTGGAGGTAGGATTGAGTTCTGGGTATACTACTTAGAGTAACTTTTATAGTTATATTGAAGTTGGTTAATATCAAAGTCACTGTGAACTGAACTACTGGAAAGTAAACCGAATAGTTTAGCGGAGAGGTGATTTGCTCTTTCTTTGAGTTTTCCATGCAGACGAAGCTGTTCTCCTCTAGGTCAAGCTGCTACTGCTCAGCAAAGAACAAGAAGTAACATGAGCCGTATTCCTTTCCAGCTAGTGCTTAAAATGCCTTATATAAATGTCTAACTCCTAAAATAATTGTTTGAATCTCAGGGATCTTTTGGACTGTGGTATTTCCCACCTACTCTTTTCATCCAACCCCACCCCAGATATACTAAAAAAGGATGAGCTCAAGCTTAAATTTTCCTTCCATATTTACAACAGCAATTGCAAATTGGATCATTTCTAAAAGTTTCTCTGTGAAGACTGTATGCACACCGGGGAGAATATTTTTGCTTCATACAATCCAGGGTAGAGTTGTACAGACTTATTTACAACACACACACAAGCCGTAGGGGAAACCGTAGACTCATTTTCTACAACCTATATTTGAAAATATTAACCTACACTCTTGCTTCTTTACATACAGGAGAGAAAATACAAAATCAACAGCTTTTAGAAGTTCTTCCAAAGTGCCTTTGTCTGTTCCTGTCCATTGTCCAGTTCTTCTTACTTGGATTTATTAGCCTACACTTGCCTTTCCACCTGTGCCTTCTACATAAAGCTCTCCAGTAGCTCCTATTAAGCCATTGTCTCTACTTTTGGAATGTCATCACACTGATTTGAAACTTAGCATATATCAAATGGCTTTTGTCATGCTGTACTCCATCCTGTCTTCCCAATTAGAAATCCAAACTGGATGTAGAGTCAGGTCGTTCTCTCCTGTCTGCCTAGTCACTGCCCCACACAGCACTGAGGCAGCCGAGGTCCTGGAGCAGTATTACCTCTCCTGTGATCCTCTCCTCAGTTCTGAAATAGCTATTAATTGAACTGATTGTTTTCTTTGCTTTGAAAACAGAAAACACAGCCTTCCCAGGAGGTTAATTTAGGATCTGGTAATCTGCAAGTTTTTAAATGCTGTGTTTCACCAAGCGGGAGGAGGTTCTGCCTGGTACTAATTCTGGACTCAGTGTTGGGCATGGGGGAACACGAGACCTCAGACAGTTCTAGTAGCTGGATTGGGCAAGGGGAGTAAATTCCTTGTAAAAATATACAAGCCAGCTATTAAAATCACTATCAAAAATAGCACTCAAAGGACAAAGTTAAAAGTAATGTGGAAAAGAAGGCCAAATGGCTTAGTCAATTATAAGTTTAAGAGAATAATTCCATAACATTTTCTTAAGTATTTACTGGTAACATTCACATGTTTAAAAAAGATGTCAGAGCCGGACATAGTGGCGCATGCCTGTAATCCCAGCACTCAGAAAGCTGAGGCAGGAGCACCACAGTTCCAGAAACAGGCTTTGTCCTTTCTGCCAAAGCACAGGGGCAAAGCAACTCCATTTGGGATTTAAATGACCTGGCCATCTACCCACTGCCCACTCCCCTCTCCTTAATATCTTGAGCTCCAAGAAATGGTAACTATGTACCGTTTCCCAGAACATAGCTGGTTTCCAAATCACACATCTCCCTCTAACTACTCCCTCCCTCAGGGTAAGGCCCAAGGACTTTGCACCCCCAACTTACTCAGCAGTGCATTGAACCCATCCTCAGCTTGTGCCCCTCCAGTTAGTCCACCTCGATGGTAAGCCTTTGAATTCAGCCAGAGGATTTAAAGGTCAGCCGCTTCTCCTGCATTAGGGATAAAAAGGACAACCCTCCTTTGCCCTGTGTACCTGCTGTCTCACGTTTGTGCTGTGTGCAGAAGTGAAATGCCATGTTGGGATTCACTGATATCTAAGTGCATTATTATCTATACTGACAATTTGAGTCTGGGGGCTTATTTCCAACAATAGTGAGTCTGAGGCCAGCCTGGGCTACACAGTAAGACCCTGTCCCACAAAAACAAAACAAAATAATCATAATCATAATCAAGAAGTCAGAGAGGATGTTAGCTCAACCGCTTTAGCAATAGGATATTAACTTTTAAAAATATTTTGTATGTCTTTTAAAATAATGAAGACTTTGTAAGTGGTGAAAAGATAGTTTCTTAATAGTGAATTCACTGCACTGAGCTGGGGATGTAGCTCAGTGGTAGAGCACTTGCCTAGCATGAAGGAGGCCCTGAGTACTTTTCCCAGCACTGAGGGAAAACAAATCAATCTCCTGTAACTTTATGCACATGGCCCTTTTTGGAATAAAATTTTTATATGCATTCCCAAAGTTTTATATGCATTTCCAAAGGAGACTGTTGATCAAGAGACATGTAAAAAACATCACATCGCATTCTTCCAACTAGCTAGTCTTGAGTTTAGTAAGAAAAATGGAGATATTTCCAAATGCTATTCTAAATATGTGTCATTTCAATATATTTTGTATTTATTCAAAGTAACTAAAGCAAAACAAAAAGCTCTCTACTTTTAATAGTCTCAAAGGTACAAAAAAAGGAAAGAAAAGGAAAGGAAAAGAAAAGAAAAGAAAAAAGTCACAGGTAGTAATTAAAAGCCAAACTTATATAACCATCCCTTGGGCCCACGGAAGTTGACAAGGATTTCTAGAATTGCTCTTAGCACTCTGAGCATGTGGAGTCCTCATAGGAGTGGGGCTGCCAAGTCATTAAAAAGTGTTAGCTTTTTAGTTTGCCTGATTAAGAACGTAGTATCGTCTCCCTCAGGTCCCACAAAAACCACCAGAAGCATTTAACTGGCTTTCCACATGGTGAAACCATTCTCTGGGCAGTTAATTAGAAACTATCCCTTTCCCAGGCTCAAAGAAGTTCTCAAGTGCTCAGCGGAGTGTGTGTCTGCTACACAAATTATGGGAAGGAAAAAGCTGCCTGAGCTTGTGGTGAGAGCTCTCACAGAAAATTAAAATGGAAAGAACTATCTTCTAACCAGGGGCATTATGGGAAGGAAGTCAGTTTTTAAGAAATCTAGTTGCTTATTAGGTAGGTAGGGTAGGGGTAAACAGGGTGAGAAGAAAAACAGGCTTTCAGTAAAAGTCATTTGAAAGATTCCTGTCCCTGTTTAGTGTGCTCTTCATAAAGCAGTGAATGTTTTATGTTTTGGTGCTAGGAATCGAACTCAGGACCTTGTGTTTGCCAGGTAGGCACTTCTGCCACTGAGCTATCTCCCAGCCCAGTGAACGGTTTGTGAACCACAGCCAAGTACAGTGGTTACTACAAGGATAACAGAATTTTGAAAGGACAATGAATATTTCTAAAATTTTTTTTATTCTAAGAATAGCTGCAGAATATGATTAAAACGCCCAATATCAAAAAAGAAAAATTACAGAGTTTCTTTTATGCCTCACATGCCCTAAAATATACTTTTATTTTATCTTCCTTCTGGACATCAGAGCCTCAGCCTGTGATACAGAGCAACACATCATTACTACATGAAATAATAATGAAAGGGGAAGTCATGGGTTGGAGAATTTATTCTCTAAATAAATAAAATTGGTTTTGCTTCTTGTCATTTTTTTCTCAAGTGTTTTCAAATCTTTGAGATTCAAACCTTAAAAAATACTGTATGTAGTTTTCAAGTGATTATACTTCTTTTCTAGTAGCATTGGAAATTTTTTTCTTTTTCTTTTCTTCTTTTTTTTTTTTGGTTGTTGATTTTGTTTCTGTTTTTGTTTTTACATGCAGTGCTGGGGATTAAATCCAGGATTTCAAGTGCTATACCACTTAGCTACACCCACAGACCCAGCATAGATATTTTATCCAATAAGTAGGATAATCCCCAGTTAGGCCAGTTAGGAGTATTGATTTAACATAATTCAGGCTGCCTTGTGAAAAATAATGCCTCAAAACCACTAGGAGAACTTTGGTTATTATTCATTTAGCTTGTGCTGCCTTATTATATGCAATATTCATACATATTTATAGAGAAGTGACAGAAATGGTTTGTAAGGCTCAAAACCAACATGACCCTCCCAGTACCCAAGCTGTTTGCCAGCCGAGGAATTGTTCTCAGCGGGGACTCACCTGAGGATTAAGGCTACCATCAGCAAACACAGGATGTCATAAAAGCGATAAACTAGGGCAAGGAAACTTGCAGGTCCCTGGACGTCTGGAGACACCTGAAAATTACACCAAACTCCTCAAGCACTCTGCCCACTGAGGTGCAAGACAGCCAGAGAACTGTGACACAGATGTTTACTAACATCTTCCCACCTAATGTCCCTTGCCTTCGTTCAGCCCCCATAAGAAAGCTCTGCTTCCCTTTGTTCCCTGCAGACGGCCTTTCGCCCTCTGTCTGCCTGTGCCAGGCACAATAAATTCCACGCCATGTTGCCTTTACAAGCCTGGTGGTCTTGGCTGGTCTCTGCCTTGGACTGTTCCTTACCTGGATCAAGAATATTAAAATGAGACCATCAAAATCTATTTTATTGCTTCTATGAAGATGTACAGCTTTTATAGTATGATCTTACATATTCGTACCATATACACTGTACTCATTCTTATCAGATTGTAGTATTATGAGTATAAAGGAAGTGGTTTCACCAGGAGGGGAGCTGTAGAGTGCAGGGCAGTTACAGGGATCTTAAATGGGCTCAGTTCTAGCTCTATTCCCAGGTGCAGTGTGGGAGGATTTCCTATCCTCACCTCCACTGTCTCTTGAGCACTCCTAGGGCCTTGTCACCCTGGAGGTTAACACATGAAGAAGTGAACAAAATCTGCCCAGATCTAAGGGTGAACACTGGGATCATTTCTGCATGGTGGTCACTAGGCATATACCAGCTGCTGTCAAAAGAGTCGTTCCCCCCCCCCCGGGATCCCAGAGAAGGTGGAGCACTGACACAAGCTGTAGTCCCTGGCAATGAATACCGCTCATTCCAAGGGGGCTGGGCACCACAGAGCCAACTCAGCTCCCATAGTCCTTGACCTTCACATAATGCTTTTTCAGTAATCTTGAGCTGTACAAAATATTTACACAGAGTCCCTTGAAGTCTGAACCTGTGGGTTAGATGCCTCGGTGAAACGAGCATCAGGTAGGCAGGCCAATCTCGTGTGTAGCAAGGAGCACTGATCTCACCTCAGTTGCTCTCTCTGCATCTGTTTTCTCCCTACATGGGAAAGGCAGCATTTTTAATATCAAGTGGACACTGTACTTTCCTCTAACTTTCCTTTCCTGATGTTTGCCTATATTCCAAAAGTCCCACTATTATGCATGCCGATGTTCCAAGGCTTTGAAACAAAGATGGAAATAGAACCAGGAGGTTAAAATAGATCTTTAAAAATTAAGTTTTTTAAAATTAAAGACCAGCGTTGCTGAAAATGTAAACTGCCACCCCCAGGCAGGAGTACTCGACCCTTCCAGCCCCTGGGCCAGTGCTTGACTAAATCTACATGTAGATGTTTCCAGGCTCTTGTTGGACCCTTTCCATCAATTAAGGTCTTCCATATTCAAGGTGTCTGTTGGGATCCCCCTCCCCCATTTGGCCCAGTGGCAAATAAACTGATTCTTCCCACCTCCAGGGTGTAGTACTTTTGGTTACTGGCAGACAAACCCAAAGATCTAGAGAGCCCAGCTCCGATTCAGGGATGACTGGGCTGCTGCCGGAAACAGCAAGACTGCTTTTCTTCTTACACTTTTGCCCCACAGACAGCTAGTGTTCAGCCAAGGTAGTCTCTCCCAGGCCAGGTCCACACCCACTTCGCTGTTCCTCCCTCCAGCTGCTTTCCTAAGCAGGTATCACTACTTCAGCATACTTCTTGCAGTTGCAGTGTTTTATTTGCGTCATTACTGAATAATGTCTACGTCTGCTTCTCCCCTAGACACAAAGCCTTTAGGGAGGCGTCTTAGTTTCCTTCCTCACTTTTGAGACACAATACCTGACACCTGCAGCTTAAAGGGGGAATGTTTTGTTTGTTTGTTTGTTCGTTTTTTTGTCTTTTTGAGACAGGGTCTCGCTATGCAGCTCAGGCTGGCCTTGAGCTCACTTTGTAGCCCAGGCTGGGCTACAATCCACATGCCTCAGCCTCCGGAGTGCTAGGATTACAGGGGTGCACCACCACACCTGGCTAAGAGGAATGTTTTGTTTTGGCTCAGTTTGTAAAGGTGTCAGTCCATAGTCAGCTGGCCCATGCAGGACAGCCTGGCAGAGGGGCATGGAGAGACAAATGGCTCTCCACAAGGCCTCCAGGAAGAAGAGCCAAGGGAGGAGCCGGGAAGATAAACCCTTCCAGGTCACGCCCAGTGGCCCACCTCTTCCAACCAGGTCTGAACAACAAATCAGAGCCAAGCCCCATAATCCAATGGTCTTCCAAAGCCCCGCCTATGAGTGCAAGAGGCTTTAGGGCAGTGATGGCAACCTAAGAGCTCTGGATGATACAAACAGCACACTGTGCCACATGGGTCATAGGTTCGCCACCACTGCCTTAGGAGAGTCATCCATCCAGACATAAACCCCAACAGGAAGGGATTTTCACTCTCCTCATTAAATCCTCAGTGCCTCGCCTACTCAACAGCCCTTACTGAGTAATCCGACAATTTTTTTCCCCTACAATCAAGTCACTAGGCTTCAATCGATTCAACTGTGACTATAAAGAAACTACATAAATTGGGTAAGATTCATCTGGACAGCTTCAGGATTTAATATGGTTTAACAACAATTAATCTGGAGGATAATGATCAAATTTGGGGAGATAAAAAAGGCTCAAAGCTGAAATTCCACAGTCTAAGTACCCGCAGATGTTGTAATGTTATTCACCTTATAGTCGATCTAAATTGCACACCCTACCATTCAACAGTGAAGAAGTATTCCTTTGAAAACACACTTTACTTGTTTCCAATTCCCCATTTCCATTTAACAGAAGAAAAACAATCTTTGCACTTAAAAGATAATTGTCTTTTTGTCTTAAATCTTAATTTCTTTTTAGCAATTACTTGGACATTGTAGGACTTACACTCCTCCCCAGGCAAGATGTCTGGGTACAGATGCAGGACTTGCTATAATTGGAAAAGACAGAACAATAATGTGGTCAGTACATGGTGCGGGGCACATAACTCTCTGCAAAGCACTCTAAGAGTTGAAAGATGCAATTCCGGATCTTATTGGGGCAACAGTTCCTTATTTGAGCAAGTAGCTCCTGTCTCCATGCTGTTTCCTATTTTGCAATTTAGAAGAAAATGAGGTGTGGTACCGACCAATGACACAGGCAGTGACTCTGCCTTAACAAGTTTGGTGGTTTACAAAGAGGAAGTCAGGGGAAACCAAAACAAAAGCTGTCTTTATTCCTAATACCGGAAACAAACCTGTCTCTTTCATTTAGAGCTTTCATTTGAGCCAATATTAAATCATACCAACAACCTGCTATGTATTTAATGGGTACTCTTGGGGAGATGTAAAAGGATTATACAACAGTCCCACCTTAAAAAGCTGCACAATCTTGTTGACAACTAAGAAAAAATAAAGATGGTGGGATGAAGCGGGGACTTGATCGTTTTTTCCTCCTTGATACACTGCTGTTATGGTATGTGTCTGGGTGTCCCCCAAAGCCTTATGCGGTGGTCACGGGGCAGGCTTTTAGGGTTTGATTGATTATGGGTGTGAGAGCTACACCCGCCCTGGGGTGGATAGTTTGCATATGTAAGGGAGAGGAAGAAGGTGCTTCTGGCCATTTCCTCCCTTGTGTGTTTTGTTGCTTTGCTGTGTTCTGCCGCCATGAGCTATAGCCCTCTGCCGTGTGCCACTCTGCCTTGTAATCTGCCAAGTATGGACTAAAACCTCCACAAACTGTAAGCGAAATAAACCTTTCTTTCCTTAATTTTGGGCATCAGGTATTTTGTCCCAGCAAGGAGAGAAAAGTAACCAAGACAACTGCCTAGGAATTGTCTGATCAAGGGACTCCTCTGGACTTTAACTCGGCTAATGCATCAAGATGAATGTGTAGGTTTTGGTACAGTAAATTAGCACCTTTACTTTTTCACCAATTCAGTATTATGCTATACTTTCTGGGTTTTTTGTTTTTTTTTTTTTTGTTTTTTTTTGAGACAGAGTATCCCTATGCAGTTCAAGGCTGGTCTTCATCATGGTATCTCCCCTGCCAGGTAAGTATTCAGGCTGGTCTTGAATTCACTTTGTACGCAGGCTGGCCTTGAACTCACAACAATCCTCCTGCCTCAGCCTCCTGAGTGCTGGGATTACAGGCGTGTATCACCATGCCTGGCTCAATATATTTTCTGTTTTAGTTGGCGAACAATTTTCTAGACTTACAATGGTAAGAGGCTCATTAAGGAGAATCACAAGAAGAAATTTTAGTACCAGAATTTGCAAGTCACATTTGTAGACTATCCACTTCAGTGCCAGCCAGCAATCTACCATATATACCTGAGTAAAAGAAATTTTAAAAATCAATCCTAGGTGCTGGTGGGTGGGGAGTGGGAACTCAGTGGTTAGATCATGTGCTTACATGCATTAGGCCCTGGGTTCAATCCCCAGTGTGCATAGACACACACACACACACACACACACACACACACACACACACAAATTTCACATACATACACACATTCAATTTTCTATTAGAAACTTAGTTTTTTTTTGATACATTCTTTTGGTATGTAGTTCAGGCTGGCCTCGAACTTGCAGAGATCCTCCTGCCTTGCCTCCCGAGTGTCAGCATTATAGGCATGAACCATCAC
The DNA here is from genome assembly GCF_000276665.1 of Chinchilla lanigera. NCBI lineage: Eukaryota > Metazoa > Chordata > Mammalia > Rodentia > Chinchillidae > Chinchilla > Chinchilla lanigera. The sequence goes on from NW_004955471.1 coordinate 7,216,501, forward strand.
GCATGGCTAAAAACTAACTGGTTTTTGCTTTATGCTAATACGGCAGTTCTGAAATATAAAAAGCCCTGAAAACTTTAGGATAACCATTGAGTGGTAAAAGCTGACTTGACATAAAGTAATCTGGCAATAGAGCCTATGAAGCTATTAAACCATTTATAACCTTCATATATTTGACTTTTGTGAGTTTTTCATGCTTCACTCAAAAATTATTTTGATTATGGGATGCTGTCCTAGCACTCCCTGGGTATGTAATATAATATAGAATAGATGCATATGTTAATGTTTTTCCAGTGCTGGGGATTGAACCTGGGGCCTCCTGTGTGTTAAGAAAGTCCCCTACTTCTGAGCTATATTTCACCAGTTCAAATCTCAGAAATTTTAACTGAAACATACACTGCTAGGATTCGGGATCTGGTACTATAGGACTGTATACAATTCAATACATACCCTTAATGTCTTTTTTTGTCAGGATAAATTTATACCATGTATACAAATTAAGTCAGATTTTTCTGGGTTTGAATCTTAGTTCTGTTACATATTAGCTGTACACACATTCTTAACTTTTCTCATCATTACCATGAGCATAATTGTCAGGAACCAGATTCTGAATATTGTAAAAGGTAATATGCAAAGACACTTAGAACAACATTTGGCACTTAGTAATTGCAAATTGCTAATTTTTAAAACGTGGCAGCTATAATTCTCCTGCCTGCACTATTGTTTCAACTTTGAGTAGGACAAATACCGATTATGATTTTCAAACTTCGGCTGGGGATTTAGCTCAGCAGCACAGCACCTGCCTGGCAAGCCCGAGGTCGTGAGTTGGATTCCTGGTACCGGAAACCGCCCCCCCAAAAAAATGATTTTCAAACTTTTCTCTGATACTGATACACATTTATTTTTCTACATGAAAATCAGAATTATGTTGCAAAATTTTTAACAAAAACTGCATTGGGATTTTGATTGGGATTAGTTTAGGGGAAAGTAACATATTTCAATGCGGAGCCCTCTCATTTATTCAAGGACATGAAAGAAATGTCCCCTTTTTTCCAAGGGGTATGTTTCCTAAGCCTTGAGATTCCTGCTGACAGTTATATGTGCAGAACAAGTTCTCAAATATGCATTCCCCTTTAGTTTTTAGCAACTGCAAAACTAAATAAATATGTGAACACCTTCCCTCATATTAGGGAGCTGTTGGACTTGATGTGTGCACACCCCTCCCCACACCAACTCATATATTGAACCCCTAAACCCCAGTGTGATCAGATTTGGAAGTCAGGAGACACATAATTGGGTTATTTGGGGTTCCCATAGTGGCATTCTTACCTTCCCGAGAAGAGATATCTGAGAGACTATTCTTTCTCCACACTCATAAAAAGGTCACTAAGCAGAGTGAGGTCTGCGACCCAAGGGATGGCCCTCACTGATAACAGTGACGCTGGTACCCTAACCCTCCAGAAAGGTGAGCAAGTACATTTCTGCTGCTCAGGCCGCTCTGTCTTTAGTGTTGTGTTATGGCAGTCTGGATAGACCATCACAGTAATACATTTATTACTCAATGTGCCCTCCGACTCCGGGTTACCAGGTTTCACAAGTTAATGACAGCAACCAAAACAGAAAGGGTCTGAATCAGCTAAAGAGGCAACAGAAAGGGCTACTTTGTGATGAGCACTTTTTTCTAGTACAGCTTTGCACAAGGATTGGTTCAGGAAAAATAAAGGTTTAGAGTCCCCATTTCTTCATCCAAAATGGAACTTTGAACTCTGCAGGTAAATTGCACATAGCTTCACTATTTTACTGCACAGAAGGATGTCAATAAAATTATTGCTAGGGCTATGGGCACAGTGGCAGAGCATTTTTATGAGGCTCTGGCTTCAATCTTCAACATCCAAAACAAATTATTGATATTTAGCGACTATGATGTAATACTTGGGTATATTCTGAAGTCATAACAGGAAGTAGTGACCTTTCTAGTCATTCCTGGTAGTTGTGGAAAACTTCAGTTTGCTAAATGCGTTCAAACGCCAAATTTTCTTGAATCCTCAAAATAAATACAAATGAAGTATTTGTCTCATTTTATGAATGGAGGAAACTGAGATTTAGACAAGTGGATGCCTCCCAATAAGGAAGTACAGAATCAGAGCTAGACTTAACGGAATAGAATGAAACCTTTTGTGAAAACTTACATAAACACCATGGCCCCCAACCTAAGCTTTCAGGTGGTGGGATCTTCTTTTAGCAGCTGATGTAACTTCCTGGCTGACTCTGCCACGCTGTATTTAGCTCAAGGAGCTCCTGATGCCTCAGACATTCTGCCCAGCACTGGGTTAGGAAGCTTCTGGATGATGTGCTGCTCTCCTGAGGGGCAAACCTCTCTCCAGCAGTGCCCACCGAGCTGGAGGCCTACACTGGGCCACCAAAGGGGCTTCTCTTACCATCTGCAGCGTCTGCTTCCAGGATCCCTTACCTTCTCTTCCCCTCTGCCTTGAATACAGTCCGAGGAAGGTTTGAGATTTGGGCTAAATGAGAAGCCAGGCAGACAACGGGAGACCCACAGGCCTAGATTTACTCACTGTCCTATTTTATCCTGAACCAAAACTTTCACTGGCAGGTCCTTGGACACAGGCTGTGAAACAATCCCCTCAATTTGATATAAGACTCGTTCTCGACAAAGTAGAAAGAAGCAAAAACACTGTTGAAACAGAACTTTATACAGCGGTAAAAATGAAGATAATGGCACATTTAATTTAAAAACAGGCAAACTATCAGTCAAGTTATTTTTCTGAAAAGTCAAATGACATTTCTGACTTTGTATTGACGGTGTATAGAGAAGATAAATTACGAGGTATGCAGCAGTGATTGTTTATGTCCTAAAATTCTTGTTCCAACAATTGTTTACATCTATATGTCTTACAAACCACACAGGAAAGTGCACAACATGAACAACTTAAAGCTGATCTTTGAATTTAAATCTCCAGGCATTTTTTTAATTCAAATTTTATGTAATTTTGTCTAATTCTATTATGGCTCAGAGGTTTCACAGTAAGAAATTGATCATGTCATTTGGAGGAAAAAAGAATGTGTTCTTTCAATACTATTAAGGTTATTTTAAATAGTTTCAACAGAACTATAATGGAGTCTCTACGAGTGTGGTTACAATGACCAAATCAGAAGGTATCCCAGTATTTTCTTAGTAACTGCACAGGGCAGATCTTGAGGGGATCCACTATATCTTCAAAGGAACAGAGCAGAATTTTCTTTTATTGAGTGTAGTGAGAAACGCTGTGGTACGTAGGGGAATGCAGGACCGCACGGTGGGGAACTACTGCATTTTAGTTCTGACTCTGAGATTTTGACTAAATCATTTAATCCTTCCAAGTCTTAACTTCCTCATTTGTAGATATGGAGATAACTCTTATATTATGGAATATCTGGAATAATCAAATAAAAGAGCACTGCATGCAGAAAGAGAGAAAAAAAATCATCAAAGGCTCATAATTCGTGAGGTATTGTAGTTACAGGTGAGATTCTTAAGAGCTCCTTTAGGACCATGATTCTACCAAATTAAAATTCTAAATCAAATCATAAAAAATGCTTTTCATGAGGCTGGGGATTTAGCTCAGCGGCACAGCACCTGCCTGGCAAGTGCAAGGTCCTGAGTTTGATTCCCAGTACCGGAAACAAAACAAAACAAAACAAAAATAAATAAATAAAAAAAAATGCTTTTCATTTCACTAATCTATGTTTCACTTCACAAGAAACTCCCTTAATATAATTACAAAAGTCTTACTATTAGTAAATCTCAAAAGCAGAGTAAATCAACAGCGGAAAATAAAAATGCTTTCTGTAACTATTTTCTTCCAAATGAATGTCATCTGTTTGCAAATTAGTAAATCATAATAAAAATTACCTATATATTTTATATTTTCATAAAATACTTTCCAAGCTGGACACTAATTAGCTGTAATAAGTAAGGATAGTATTTAAAATTTAACAGGGGACAAGTCTGGTGCACTGTTATAATTTTTTACTATATAAACACCATTTTATGAATTTTTTTTTTTTTTTGGTACCAGGAATCAAGCTCAGGACCTTGTGCTTGCTAGGCAGGCACTTATGCTGTTGAGCTATATCCCTGGCCCTAAACACTATTTTAAAGAGGTTAAATAATTTCACACAGTTTTTAAAAAAAGCATTCCATAGATAAAACTTCCTTAAGCAGAATTCTAATCCAAAAAGTCACCCATTAAATTTGAGAGAGAGGAGATCAAATGCATCATAATATGCTGACAGGACATTTTGTTTTTCCTGAAAATAAAATTCAATAAATCAAGAAAATTATTATCGATTAAAACTCTAAGATGTTAAAATTAGAAAATATCTAAGCATCATATATTTTCTTTTTTATAGTACATTGTACATGTATCTTTACATCAACCTTCTAAGAATAATCTTATTAAAATATAAATATCACAAGTTTAATAAATGTTGCAGGAAAGCATTTTTCTATTAAACACACAGACATATATTTAACACACATATATATAAGAAGGACCCATATCTTTTGGCTACAGATTAAAAAAAACCTTATACAGTCATAATCTTTAATTTGACCTTTTATAAAAATAACTTCAAAATAATAAGATATATATTTTTAATCATTTTGGTATTTACTTAGGTCAGAATTTATTTTCAGTGTACTACTGTGCCTAGTTTTAGTAACCTTTCATAGTTTGTTTTTAGGAGGTTGAGTTATAAGAAAAATAATTTAAAACTACTTTGGTACTTGATACTTAAAAGTCTAGTCAGAATACATATGACATATATATATCTTTATAAAAATAAATACTTAAGCTATTGATATTTTGTTTCTTAGACACTAGGTAGATAAAGTATTCTAGAACACGATTTGAACTTTAAAAAACACAGAGCAGTCACAATTCAAATGTGTGTGAAGCAGAGAGTTGAAGAGCTCTTTTTTACATTTGACACATGTGTCAAGGACAAGGCTTCCGAAATACATTTCCTGCTCCCCCAAACCTTGCAATAGAAGTTGCTTAATTATACTTAATCACTATTTACCAGAGACCTTTGCTATTCTGACCAAAGGCTTTTGCAATGAAACCAAAGATTACTAACTTTTCATTTTTTTAATCTTTAGGTGGTATTTCTCCTTTACATACCTTATATAATAAAATACATCAGGAAAGGCAACTACTCTTCAGATGTTGTATAATAAATAATTATTTAGGTGATAAAGAGTTCATAAAATTTTCAAGGTCTGCCAAGGAATTTTGAAGTTCATCATTCATATCCTGACTTCTAAGAAATTTTTTAAGAGTGTCTAAAGCAACCACTGCTTCATCTTTTGATGGTAAAGGCAGTGCGGTTTCTACAGCTCCCTCCTCCTCCTCCTCATCGGAAGTGTAAAATCCAGCCTCATCTGGTTTGCTTTCCTCTGCACCTTCTGAGCTATCATCTGCTGCTGCCTCACAGGTTTCCAGGTCTTCGTCCAGGGCGGCGTATTCCTCTATGCACAAACCTTCCAGAAACTCCTCTCCTGTCCCCAGAGTGTGGGCAGCCACATCAGGCTGCGCAACCAGATCACTCTGTCCATCTGTTGGGTCATGTTCTTCCTTTTGAGATTTGAATCCTGCTTCTTCATAGCTTCTAACAATAGTCTCTGTGGTTACGGTCCTCCAACAGAGATGCAACGTGTCAACTGCATCTAGCAGTGAAAAGGCAAATTCTGTGCTACTTTCCACAGAGTTTAAAAATTTCTTGATGAGACAGTGTCGATACTTGATTTTAAGGCTTTTAATAACACCTTGTTTCATAGCTATAAATTTGGGGGATAAAAATGATGGAAAGAATGCTAATTCAATGGATTTTAGGTTCTTGACCTCTGGATGTGCAGGAAAAGAATCAACAAAAATCACTACTCTTCGTTGCTGGGCTTGAAATTTTTCATCAAGCTTCTGCATCCATTGTTCAAATATATCCGAGGTCATCCATGCCATCTTGTTAGCTTCATAATACACAGGCAATGATTTTATACCTTTGAAACAATGTGGGTTTCTGTTTTTTCCAATGATAAGCAAGGGAAGTTTCTCTGAGCCGTCCATGTTTGCACCAACAACCAAAGTTATCCTGTTTTTGCATAACTTTCCAATTGAACATGTTTCTCCTTTAAATGCAAATGTATTTGTAGGTAACATTCTATAAAGCAGTGCCGTCTCTTTTATATTAAAAACATTTTTAGGAGGATAATCATTTAAATAATAAGGAAGCACATTTTGAGACCACACAGTTGAAGGATCTACTGGTATACCTGAGGCTTCTGCAGGTTGAGCTCTGAATACTAAGCCGTATCTAGATTTAAAACGATCCAGCCAACCATTACTGCACTTAAAATCATTATGTCCCAGTTTCTGGGCAAAATCATTAGCTTTTAGACGCAACATTGGACCATTAACTGGTACATTTAGACACTGAGCAATTCGATACCACCGCATTAAAGCCTCTTCCAGATCTGTATAAAAAGCGGTTCTCAGTCTTTTTCTTTTTGGATCAAATCTCAGAGATTCAAAGGCTTCTAGAACTTTGTCTTTATTTTTCATAATAGAAGACAATGAATTTTTCTTTATTCCATATTCAGCTGCAATTTCTGCTTTCTTCTTGCCGCTTTCAACTGCATTTATGATGTCGATCTTCTCCTCAATGGACAGACTCTTCTTTTTCTTCACTGTTCCAGGCAGAGTTGAGGCAACCCCAGCAGCCTCTGCCATCTCAGCCCGCGCTGACTCCGCAGTTTATCTGCCTGCTGCCCAGGTCTGTTCCTCTAAGCCTGCTTTTCGGTATGATATAGATTATTGCTTCTTATCTCATTTCATATAAAATGTCTAGTAGGCTCATTCCTCAGGAAACTGATGACTACATATATTTTTTCAAAAATGATCTGAAGGAGAAAAATGTTTTACGCAACCAGAATGTTTTAGAAGAGAAACTTCCTTCTTCAGACCTTGCGCAGCTCCGTTTATAGTGCATTCAGTTCCAGAAGTCAAGCTAAAATAGAAATCTCATTATGTCAAACCTGTCCAGTCCTGCTGATATATTTTTGGAACTGCAATCCTTTAAGATGATCCATTTTATCTATGCATGCATTCAACCTCTTATTAATTCTCTGCAGAAGGCCTCACAGATAAGAAGAAAATACACTCAAAAAATTTCATGTGAAATGTTATCCATTAATTTTCAAGTCTCTTCAAGGGTAAAGAAGAAAATGGGAGAATCCTTCTAGAACTTGCCAGTGGATCTTCTTTCTCTCTTAAAAATGTTTTAGAAAAAAACCATTTTAGTAATATGTTAATCAACTGTCACAAAGAATACATATATATCAATTACTATATTCTTAATAACAATGAAAACAATGAGATAATGTTTCTGAAAATACAATAACCAAAGTTTCTAGGAGAAATGCTTACCCCCTGAAGAGACTCTCTGTGAAGATTCTCTAGCTCTGCTCTGCATCTGAACTCCCACTTGACTGTGAATGCTTTCTAATATATACTTCTGAAACAAATCAGACAAATTCAATCTGTTTTTAAAATGTGGGCTCACCAAAATTAAAGAACTAAAAATGACGCTGGATAGATCCTTGGTGGCTATATTTACATGAGGTCACATACTGCACCCTCTGACTTCTCTAAAAGAAAAAAACATGGTCAGACAGTAGTCACAAGGCTCAACTTTTAATAGCACATGGGAGATACTGGCTCTTTATAGTACTCTGGTAGAAAATGCTTTACTAAAAAAAAAAAATCAAGTCATTAATAATTCCATTTAAAAAAACTAAATGTCCTTTTACCTAAAAGCTTCAAAACCCAGTGATTTATTTATCAATTGAATACCTTAGTAAAATGTACACAGGCCAGAAATACTTGAGAAAATGCATAGGAATAAACAAATAATTAAAAGGATAAAAAGCAGAAAAAGATTCTAGACTAAGAGTAGGAAGAAGAGTGGCCATGGGTCTCACCCTCTCAGGACTTCAACTTCCAAAGTATGCAAAAAAAAAAAAGAAAGAAAGAAAGAAAAAAGAAGGAGGGACTTACTATACTATAAAGATATGGGCCTTTGGTCCCATATAAATCTGAATAGAGAAATGACGTCATTTAGTATTTATGGGATTCAGGACATTTATGCAATCACTGAACCTTCAGGTCCCTTACCTATAAAATGGGGGTAACCATAGGACCTAATTCATAGGGTTCTTGCATATTCAATGAGATTTGGTGACAGAGTGTAAGCACTTGGCATGTACAGAAAGTGCTCAACACAAGTATGATGACGATCTCATCAGCATTATCTTTTCTCTTAAATCCTTCAGCTGTGTGAATCTATAATTTAGGGATTTTATGAAATTCCCCTTGCAAAAGCAAGAATCCCCCTCTAAACACACAGTGAAAGTGGGGTGTTCTCTTCAAATACACAACAGAATTGTCAGGAACAGTCATAGGGCTCCAAATGCTCCCAGTTTTTCTGCTGTGCTCTGACAGTGTCCAAGATAACAAGAAGCTAAGTAGAGTACTGTATGAAAGCATGGGCACCCCATTTCTCCTGCTGTACTCCAAGGTTTCCCAGATGACTTGACCATCATTCTGAACAAAAATTTTTGACAAGACAATTTATCAAAATTCTTCTGCCTCTGGTTGTGGGAGAGACACTGAGCCCCAGACAGCTTCTGCAGGCTTGGTGAGCCTCACCCTGCCCCCACACCATTGTGGGAGAGACACTGAGCCTTAGGAAAACTCAGGACCTTTAGTGACCTGCCCAGTAGGAGAGAGACTGAATACTGTCCCACCCCCACTGTCATGCGAGGGATGTTGAGTCCCTGGGAAACTTGGGGACTTCAGTGAGCTTCCTGGGAAGGGAGCAACTCTCACCCCACCCTCTACCATCGCAGGAGCAGTACTGAGCCCCAGGGAACCTAGAGATCTTTGAAAATGATAAAACAAAGGAGCAAAATGCAATCTCAGACCTCCATCCCACCCAAAACAAGTCCAGGAGACATCAACATAGAAGAGCTTGAAAGTCACACACCTGAAATTTCTGAAATAATAGCAACTGAAGTAAAGAAACAACTCCAATTAGCCATAACCAAAATAAATCCACACCCTGGATTATATTTATTATTATTATATAATAATAAAGATCCCATAAATTCAGCAAAAGAATACAATATTAAAGGCTGTTACAGAAAAGAAACAGATCACCTATAAAAGAAAGCCCATCAGAATCACGGCCGACTTGTCAGCACAAACCATCAAGTCAAGAAGAGCTTGGAGCGAAGTATTTCAGGTCCTGAAAGAAAACACCTTCCAACCCTGACTGATGTACCCTGCAAAACTATCCTTCAAAATTATTGGAGAAATAAAATACTTCCATGACAAAGAACAACTGAAGAAATTCATGATCACCAAACCAACCCTACAAAGAGTACAGAAAGATATTCTAGAAAAAGATAAAAATGACCAAAATTTCAAGAACAACAATAGAAAGGAACCACCAAGCAGAACAAGCAATTGAATAGAGGGGAAGGGTAGAAAACCAACAGTAGGAAATAACATGAAAAAGGTAAGTCAATACATATCAGTTATAACCATTAATGTAAATGGCCAATCACCAATCAGAAGAAGCAGACTGGCAGAGAGGATCAAGAAACAAAATCCAACAATATGCTGTATACAAGAAACACATTTAACTCAAAAGGAAATTCATAGACTGAAAGTCAAAGGATGGAAAACAATACACTATGCAATGGGAACCCAGAAAAAAGTGGGGGCAGCTATTCTGTTTGCAGACAATGTCAACTTGAAGTCAAGAATGAGCAACAAAGATAAAGAAGGTCACTACATACTTCTTAGGGGAAAACTGCAAGAGGAAGAGATATTATACATATCTATGCATCAAACACAGGAGCACCCAACTACATAAGACAAATTTTAACAGACATGAAAAATGAAATAAACAGTAACACAATCATAACAGGGACTTTCACAGCCCATTGTCACAAAGACATAGATCAACTGGACAAAAAATCAGCAAAGTAATAACAGAATTAAACCAAACTTGTGAACAAATGGACTTAGTAGATCTTTACATAGTGTTCTACTCAACAACGTCTAAATACACATTCTCCTCAGCTGCACACAGGTTGTATTCTAAAATAGACCATATACTAGCACCTAGAACATGCTTAAGTAAATGCAAAGGAATTGAAATTATACCTTACATACTATTTGACCATAGTGCAATGAAATCGGAAATTACTGACAAAATAAATAGCAAGAACTCCGTAAACACATGGTAAGTAAATAACACCCTCCTGAACAACCAGTGCATCACAGATGAAATTAAAGCAGAAATTAAACAATATTTACAATCAAATGAAAATGTAGATACAACTTACAGGAACCTGTGGGATACAGTGAAAGCAGTCCTCAGAGGAAAATTTATAGTAGTAAATTCCCACATCAGGAAAACACAGAACAAGCACAAATTAAACAATCTTATGCTATACCTGAAGCTTCTAGAAAAAGAAGAGCAAGTCAAGCCCAAAGCCCAAAGAAAGGAAATTATGAAGATCAGAGCAGAAATTAACACAATGGAGACTAAGAAAACAATACAAAGAATTAGTGAATCAAAGAGTTGGTTCTTTGAAAGAATAAATAAAATTGATAAACCCCTAGCCAACCTTATCAAAAAAAGGAAAGAAAAAACTCAAATTCATGCAATAAGGAATGAAAAGGGTGAAATCACTACAGATCCTATAGAAATTCAGAAGATCACTGGTACCTACTTTGAAAATCTTTACTCTCATAGGAGGAAAAACAGAGGAAATGGACAGATTCCTAGATACACATGAATTACCAAAGTTGAATCAAGAAGATATAAAAATCCTGAATAACTCAATATCAGCCAACAAAATTGAAAATGTAATAAAAAACTTACCAGCAAAGAAAAGTCCAGGTCCTGATGGATTCACAGCTGAATTCTACAAGAAATTTAGAGAAGTTTAATGCCAATTCTTCTCAAACTCTTTAATAAAATTAAAAGGGAAGGAATTCTCCCGAACTCATTCCTGGAGGCAAGTATTACCCTGATACCAAAACCAGAGAAAGACTCAGCCAAAAAAGAGAACTACAGGCCAATCTCCCTAATAAACATACACACAAAAATTCTCAATAAAATATTAGCAAACCAAATGCAACAAATCATCAAAAAGATTATACATCACGACTAAGTGGGATTCATCCCAGAAATGTAGGGATGATTCAATATATGCAAATCAATTAATGTAATACACGATATCCATAGAGCCAAAGACAAAAGTCACACAATCATCTCAATAGATGCAGAAAAAGCTTTTGATAAAGTCCAACATTCATTCATGATAAAAACCCTACAGATAATCAGAATAGATGGTTTTTACCTCACTCTGATAAAAGCCATCTATGACAAACCAACAGCTAACATCATACTAAATGGACAAAAACTGAAAGCTTTCACTTTAAAATCAGGAACAAGACAAGGGTGTCCACTGTCACCACTCCTATTCAATATAGTGCTGGAAACATTAGCCAGAGCAATTTGACGAGAGAAAAATAAAAGGAATAAGGA
>NW_004955471.1:7229135-7279438 GCF_000276665.1 Chinchilla lanigera
TTTTTGCACATCAAAAGAAATCACCAACAGTGTAAAAGAAAACCCACAAATTGGGAAAAAAATTTTAGCCAACTGTCCCTCAGACAAAGCACTTCTATCTAGAATATATAAAGAATTTTAAAAAATTAGGCCCCCAAAATTCAAAGACCCAATGCAAAAATGGGCATCTAAAATGAATACATGCTTCTCAGATGAATACAAATGGCAAATAAATATATGAAAAAAATGTTCAACATCATTGCTCATTCGAGAAATGCAAATTAAAACAACACTGAGATTCCATCTCACCCCAGAAAGAATGACTATCATCAAAAATCAACCAGTAACAAATGCTGGAGGGGCTGTGGGGAAAAGGAACCTTTCTCCACTGCTGCTGGGAGTGTAGACTGGTGTAATCACTGTGGATTACACCAGTGTAATCACTGTGGAAATCAGTGTAGAGATTCCTCACAAAACTAGGAGCAGAGGTCCCACTTAACCCAGCTATCCCCCTTCTAAGTATTTTTCCACAAAAACTGAAAACATCGTACCACAGCAATATATGTGCACCAATGTTTATAGCAGTGTAACTTGTCATAGCTAACCTTAGAAACAACTCAAATGCCCATCAGCGGAGGAATGGATAAAAAAGATGTGGTATTTTTATACAATGGAGTATTACTCAGCTATAAAAAAGATAAACCTGAGGCTTTTATAGGTAAATAGATGCAACTAGAGACTATACTCATAAGTGAAATAAATCAGACCCGTATGTGTAAACATCATATTGTCTCCCTAGTGTAAGAACGTGAAAGAGTAAATAACACCAGAAAGGTACAACAGATATTGTGAAAGGGAAAGAAATTGCTCAAAGGGAAGGAACAACTGGAATAAGGGAAAGGAGGAAAGAAAGAAAGAAGAGAGGGGAAAAATATATACGTATATACAGGAACAGCTGGGATAATTGTACTGCTGACATATATTGGTTTACTGAAAGGAACAGTTAATGCTTAAATTTTTTTGACCAATTTTACATGCCTATATCTGGTAATCTCAACAGCTAATTTGAAGACAATATGCAATATAACCATTGTTGAATTCCTACTATCTTCTTCAATAAAGCTCTGCATTGTTTCTAATGTTTTTTAAATTATTTTTTATTCTCTTTAATTGTTTGATCAATCTTGCATTCTTATAACTGGTAACCTGAACAACTTTGTTGAAAATAATATGTAATATAACAACCATTGTTAATTTCCTATTCTCTTGTTTGAAATTTTGTACTGTTTTTACCGGTTTTGTGTTGTTTTGTTTTTGTCTTTGTTGTTATTTTGTTATTGTTTTTTTCTCTTTGAAATAAAAAAAGAAAAAATTCTTCTGCCTCTGTTGTCCAACTCAAAGGAGTTTTTACCATAGGAATTACAATCATTAAAGGAGGAATATTGATACAAAAATGTCTTAATAATAATAACCAAGGGGTTTGGTTTTCAAATTGCTTTACTACATATATTTCAAATAACTAATCAGAAAAAAAATGATGTCAGTGATAAAGCTATTATGTGGTTGAGTGCAGTCCCAAAGCTAGGCTTTTAAAACATTTCGTTATATTATACTATCCTTGAATCATACTGGTGGGCATTCTGATCACAGTGATACATTTTACACTCCTAGCACCAAGTGAAGTTAGTATTTCCAATCCCTAGCTACACACACACACACACACACACACACACACACACAGCAATGTCAGACCTCATGGAAGTATAAGATTAGGAGTGCTAGGCTTTCTAGGTAAATGAGATTTGACCATGCAACTGGGGGGAAAAAATCTTCATATACAGGTTCTCCTTATACATTTTCCTGTGATTTTCTGTAAATCTGCAACTATTTCAAAATAAAACATTTAAAAATACCTTGCTCATATTAGGTTCAAAAATTGAGATAACAAGAATCAGTATTTCAAGAAAATACTAACAACTTTCTAAGAGAAAATGGACATTCCCAACTCTTTCCTTAACTTTTCTACATTATTTTATTCTACCATCTCAAACAACTAGGATTATAGAAAAAGTAACCTGAATTTCCTATTACTCCATCCTGATGAAAACAATGTAATATAGGTGGCGCACTCCTAATCCAAAGATCTGAAATTCAATGGACTTGAGGATTATGGATGCTCATCTTGCTAAGTCTATGCAAGTAATCCAAATTTGAAAAAAACCTCAAATATGAAATAATTCTGGTCGCAAGCATTTCAGATAAGGACTACTGAATTTCTATATATAGTCAGAGATTATAGGTTATCTTGATCAAATTGAAGAGTGATCTCTCTATTTAGAAAGATCTTACCTTTCATTAACATCACTTATTCTTTCAAAAACAGCAAAGTTATAATTTCTCATGGTAAAACACAACATATCCATAAAACAATCAAATATGCAATTCCAAACTAGACAAACTGGAGTTTTTCCCCTAGAAAAGCATAAAGTACCAATACTGCCTAATCAATGAAATGGATACTCTCTAGTCTCCCAAAATACAACGTTTGGTATGCTTTTTTGCAGGGGGAAATGGCAGTCACTCTTGTTTCTTAGAAGTATTCATCCTCTCAGCTAAGCTCACTCATCATTCTGCCCTTTGTACATCTTATAGCAGAGAAATGCTATACTGCATGTTAGGGAATATTTTCCCAATGTCAACACTAAAGCTACTGTTGCTTTATTACTTAAGACTGGCCAATTGAACTCCAAACAAAGAAAAGGATCAATCCTAATAGTAATAAGAAAGGAATACCACGTCAGTCACGATGGCACACACTTGTAATCCCAACACCTGGGAGATTGAGGCAGGAGGGTTATAATTTTGAGGCCAGTCTGAGCTACATAGAGATCCTGTCCCATGAAATAAAATGAGATAACCTTTTGTTATTGCCTATCAGAACGGCAGTATCGAGTGTTTGCCAGGATACAGTATCATAGATGGTTAGGAGGCACATAAATTGGTACCAAGCTTATGGAGGGCAAATTAGTAACATGACCCAAATACCTTAAAAATTTACATAACCTTATCCAGAAAGACTCTATCTGGGATTTTTATCATGAAGGAATAATTTTACTTGTAAAAATAACTTAGAAATGTGTTCATTTTCTATTGCTATGTAACAAATTAGCACACACTAGTGCCTCATAAAAATGGCCATTTACTCTCTCACGCTTCTGTGGGTGAGAAGGCTAGCAGGGGTTCAACCAGCTCCTCTGGTTAGGACTTCAAAAAGCGGACATCTTGACATCAAGGGCAGGACAGTTATCTGCACATTATGCGAAAGAATTTTCTTCCAAGCCCACTCAGGTTGCAGGCAGAATTCAGTTCCTTGCTATTATAGAAATGAGGTCCTTAGCATTTTTGTTGGACGTTGACAGAGACCGCTGTCAGTTCCCACTGCCTCCCATCAGGTCCCTCCGTCTGTGCTCCCCTTCATCTTACAACAGAGAGTATTTCTCCTGTGGAATCTTTACACATTCTGAATCTGACGTCATGTATTGCCACTGGCAGGAGAAAACCCTCTGCATTTACTAAGCTCCTGTATGAGGTTGGGGGCTGTTCAGATTATCCCCCTTCTAATGAACTCAAAGCCAACTATTAGTAACTTTGATTTCATCTGCAAACTTTCCTGGTATGAAGCATAACACAAGCAGAGAGTGTTATCATGTTCACAGGGGAGGGAATAAAAGGTGAGGGCCACTGGAGGTCATCTTAGAATTCTGCACACCACACAAGGATAGTCCTCGTACTGTTGTTATACAATTATAGAGAAAAGATAGAAAATAACCTCAATGTGTAACAGAAAGTTAAGTCAAGGAATGTCCATCTTTGTGTTGAAATACTGTTAAGCCACTGAAGGACAACAGTTAATGGTAGGAGGAAACCATGATATATTAAGTGAAAATGCAAAACACAAACTATATGCAACAAATACTGAATATAACATGAGGGTGGAGGCTCATAGTTAGTCCTATAGTTCTCAGTCCCAGCAAACAACAGATTCTCAATAGCAAATTAAGTAAATGAAGACAAAGACAAATATTGTGTGTGTGCAGAAAAAAAAGACACTGATATGGTTTACTTCTAGATGTTCTCCAAGAGCCTCAGGTGGAGCTTCTGGAATGACTGCATTTTGGGGGTTATAACTAACTTGCAGTTAGCAGATGGGGTCAGTGAGAAGAGGAGGATTCCTAGGGGTGTGGCCTAGAAGGGCTCCCCATTCTTCCCTTTCCGGCTTCTCCCAAGGTTCTCTCTGCTTGCCGTGACCAAGCAGCTCTTCTCCACCCAGGACATGCCACTGCACTGCCCCTGCCCTGGAGCCAGCCCGCTGCAGACTGAACCTCTCTTCCTGTAGGCTGTAGGTGCCAGGCAATGTGTGACAGAGACAAGGAAAGTGACTACGACAGATACTGACCAAAATGTTGAATGTTCCCTTGAGGCAGGTGAATGATAAAAAACTCAGGGTTTTTTTTTTTTTTCCATTATGGTTAAAAAACTTTATAATTTTTTTTTTATTTTAAAGAGTAAAAGAAGGATAACATAATAATAGGGGGGACTTAGCAAATTACAGACAAAATGGTAGGAAATTATCAGTGGTTATCGTTTTACATATTATTATCTACAAAATAGTTTCTCAGGAAAACAAATAGACAAATAACAGTGAGTTAGAGACAAAAGAGGTAGGAGATTATCAAGAGTTGTTGTGCTATACTTTGGTATCTTCAAAGTGCCTTCTAAAGAAAATAAATAGAGCTACGTATGAGTGACCTATTGAAAAATCATTAACTATTCTCAATGGTTGTTGTAGGAAACACATAATAATAAACATACATCCATTTATGAAATAGGATAGGAACATTACAAACTTTACAGTTATGGATAGATTAGTAGGAAAATATCAATGGCTGCTGTAATACGTGGTGGTATCTTCAGAGTGGTTTCTCAGGAAGACAGAGATATGCAAGAAGGATCTAACAAGTAGTTACAGCCTAAGGGTTGTCAAAAATAGCATATTACCTCCTCACCAGTGACTCCTTTCACTGAGGTATGACGGCTGGAAGGAAGGCCAGGATTGAAAAGAAGGACCGAGAGACTTGCACCTGTGTCTAGCAACAGGCTATTTTCTTGTTCCTCCATAGTCATGATTACCCAGGACTCCTCGATGGAGATGACGGTCTGGCCAGAGGAAACTTTATAATTTTAATTTGTCTGTACCAGGTTATAAGAATATTTTTTAAAAATCCCAGTATCAGGAAACATAAAGCTGGCATTTTTCCCATTCAGAATTTCTAGGGGTGATAAGTTACTCTCCTCTAATCAGTTCACAGCCGTCTATAGAGAATCAACCACTTTCCAAACTGAAGAAAGCATTCACTCTCTGTCTTCCACAAATAGCAACCATGTCCACATAATCCCGCCTACACCATTTCCATTAGCAGCCATTGCTGACTTTCTGGAACTTGCCTGGTATGTATCAGGCAACATATTTGTATAACTCCACGAGAGTTTTCTGGTGCCATGAAAAAAGAAAATGAGCCAAACGTTAAGTCTCCCAAAAAATATCATGGGAGACAGATTGCAGACAGCAGTATAAAGTAAACTAAAATGGGGGCTCAAATGAAGGGATCAAAGATGTATAGAAAATGAATTCTCACAAGCAGTATAAAGAATAGGTTTATAACTGAAGCAGCACCTGAGCGCAACTGTAAGTGATAGATAAGTACATGGCAGGTAAGGAGAGACAGGCAGACACTTCTGCTGATAAGAATATAGAATAAAACAGGCATCTTGAAGCTTATTAAATACCGGTAGTTCTATGTAATGAAATCTTCCTATCTACATTGATATTTTTAATCTATTGCTTAACAAGCCCTTTTCCTCCAGATATATAAAAGAGAGTACTCATTCAATGGACTATAGACTAACAGCACTGGAAAGCAAAACTGGGACTAGACCTTGGTAAGCCTTGGGTGTCAGAATAAGGAATCAGAATTCACTCAATATGCCCCAAATGCTAATTAAGGTTTTGGAATGGAAGAATGAAAGAATCACATGAGAAGCTTTCCCGAGTTATAATAAATGCATAAGAGCACTTTCCTGCTTTTAGAAAGTGATTCTTAGCGTTTTAACATCAGTAAGTTAGTTCGTCAGGTACATGCTACTAAACTTTTCCTTTTTAATCTAAGAAGTTCTGGTAACTCACAGTGTACATGTCTACTTTGCACCCTACCTATTTGGGGGCTTCTTAAAATGTTTCATCATTACTCAGCATCTTCTAATACACTTCCAAAGGATTAATCATTATGTGATCAGAAATGTAAAGACAGCTTCTACGAAGGTCAATGCAATTTTGACACATCACCGGCATTCTCAAGAAAATATCTAAGGGTAGCACCTTTCTCTTTTTTTTGGAGACAGGGTCTCACTATGTAGTCCAGGCTGGCCTTGAACTCACTATGTAGCAGAAGGCAGCCTCAAACTTGTGGTGATTCTCCTGCCTCTGCCTCCTGAGTACTGGGGTTACAGGTGTGTGCCACCATGCCCAGCTATCTCTTGAAAAAATAGTGGTAAGCAGTACATAGCATTCAACATCTAAATCAGAGGGGAAAGGGCAAATGCACATTTAATTCATCTAGAAAGGATTAAAAACAGTATTCTTTAATCTGTTGTCTCCTTCCTGGTCACAAAACAAAAGGTCAGTAGAGTTCTCCCTCAATGTAGTGAATAAATCATATCTAATTTTTAAAAAGCTGAATAAATGAGTAGATAATCTCTCCAGTCATAAATGTCAAAAGTTGGAAGTGATAATCCATTCTTCCTAAACAGAATGGGTAGGTGGAATTCCTCAAGCTGCAGGAAAAGGAAGGAAGGGAGGTAGGAAGGGAGGAAGGAGAGGAAAATAAGTCTCCATCTAAACAGGGTTAGGATTATAATAGGTTTTATAATCCTAGCACTCTGGGCAGCTGAGGCAGGAGGACTGCAAGCTCAAGAACAGCCTGGGCAATTAAGTGACTTAGTGAGAACTTGTCTCAAAATAAAAATAAAGGGCTGGAGATGCAGCTCAGCGCGAAGGCTCTGTGTTCAATCTCCGGTGCCACAAAATTAATTAATTAATTAATTTAATAAGTCTTTCAGTTAGTAGCAGAAAATTTTCCTATTCCCTGGATTTGACTCCCAGCACCATGGTTTAAAAAGTGAAAAATTTCCTCAAAACAAAGAACACAGGCTGCTTCCTTTATCCCTAAGGATGTACAGAATTTAACAATATTCTGTCACCAGCTGAAGTAGCTTCCAGTGTTATTGCCTGACCAGCCCAAATTCTAATTTCCCTTGTGGCAGTAGAAGGCATGGACAGATTAATTCTCTGCACAGCATAAGATGAGAATAATGAACAAAAAATAATTATGAATAGTACCAGAATCTCATTTCACCTGTAGAAAGGTGAGAATGTATGAAGAGTATCTGTCAAAATTAACAGTAATATCACCAGGGAAAAAAATTAGCAATACTTCTGAGTAATCCCATGAGACTCTATTAAAAACCAACAGCAGCTGCTGAGGAAACTATCCGGCTAAGGGCAAATCATCAAAGCAAGTGTTCTCCTTTCTAATATAAGAAACACCTTTAACAGTCTAACAGACAACTTTAGTAAGGTTAAGAATCTCAACTCACGAGACAGCAGGCAAGGCTCCTTAAAGGAATAGCCAGCCAAAGTTAGGCAGTCATGTCCACATCATTAAAGCACAGCTGAGCGCTACTACGCAAGTCACCCTTTGGAAATCCTGGGAGTAACACCTTTACTTAGCCGCAAGTTCGTAGCTACTCTGTTCCTGACCAGTAAGAGCAGTAAATATTCTAGACTGAGCAGACTGATGGGTTCCACGCCAAGAGGATGGCTCTGAACAAAAGTCCACAGTAAGCTGTAGAACTGAAGTTATGGTTTGAATGAGTTGGCACATATATCTGTTCGTTTCTTTAGTAAAGATAGAGCCATTTAAGATAAGGAAGGGCCCTTTATAATGGATTTATGCTTGAGGATTTCAGCGGTGTTTCTGTAGGAGGTGGAATCCTGGAGATCTCAGGCAAAATTTTTACTTACCCTTGAAATATTTGTAGCGTCACAGGTATTTACTATTCGTGAACCTGGGGAAGATATGTGCACAGGCATATTTCACTGCAATGAAACTCCCTGGAAATGTGTAGAGGCAGAGCTCTGCCTAGTCTTGTCAGCTAATGTGACAAAGGTGGGTGACCAGTACTGGCTAAAGAAAGGTCAATCTGGCTGTGAGCACAGCTACGCTTGGCTTTTCTACAAGTGACAGGAGAGTAGAAGTGAGCAAGCAGCCAGGGCTGTCAAAGGAAAACAGTCTATCAGTCTAAAGGGAGATGCGTGGGGATGGATCGAGTATAACAGTAACATATGTAAATGAGCTTCAGATAAGTCTAGCAGTACAGCGGAGTCACTTTCCTCCACTCGGCTGGGATGCGAAGAGCACCCGAAGCGCAGGTGGCGGCCTCTACTTAGGAAACTAGGAAGGGCTAACAGAAGGGACTGTTCAGTGGTTTCTGCACGCAGGGCAGCGATCTGCTTAAAAAGTAGTACAGCGAGCAAAGGAAGCAGAGCTCAGCCGTGTGGAAAAAGAGCAACAGGGAAGAAATATAGTAGTGATGTGCTGTCGGCGCGCGCGAGAGCAGCAAACGACCACAAGAGGACAGGCGGTCCGAGGAGCCGAGGCGGCGGGCGCGGGAGGAGCGGCGGGAGCCCGGCGGGCGCTCGCTCGCAGCCCCGCTCCCGCACGCGCGTCCTCGCCCTCCCGCCCCACGCGCCCCGGGCCGGAGTAACCTGCGCGCTCTCCGGCGGCGGCTCTTCCGTGGCAGCGTGGCGGTAAGCTACGTCCACCTCCACCCTCCCCGCACGGGCGCGCCGTCTTGGGGGGACGCCTAACGCGAGGGCGGGGTGTGAGAAGGAAGGGGCGCTGAGGGCTCCTCGAAACCCCGCCTGCTCAAGGCCAGGCCGGAGCGCCGGGTCGGAAGCTCCCAGCTACGGCTGCTGCGGCTCGGTAGCCGAGCGCGCGCGCGAGGTTCCACCATCCACCCGCAGCCGGAGCACTACCCGGGCAACCACGCAGGCAGAGCCCCGGATGTGGTTGCTAGGGCCGCAGCGGGAGGGGCGGGGCCAGCCTCCGGAGAGGGGCGGAGGGTGCGTGGTGGGCGGCTCGCCCGCACCATCGAGACGCGGCGGCGACCGGTTTAGGGAGAGAGAGGCCCGCTGTCCAGCGCCAAGGGCAACGCTACTTCCGGTCTCCCTACTTCCGGCTTCGCTGCTCCGGGTGCTGGCTCTGGAGGCCGGGTTGAGAGGTCGCGGGTCGGAGGGTCCCCGCCGCTTGGGCAGTGTGCGCTTGTGACAGCTGTCGCTGCTCCCCGTCCCCAGGATCCGAGGCGCGTCGGGGAAGGTGAAGGAAGAACAAGTCCGGGTCGCGTTTCTGCTCCCTGCTCGCCAGGTCGGGGCGATTCCAGAGAGCGGCGGCAGGGCTCGGCCTCGATTTGGGAGCTGCCGGGTTCCCCGCAGACAGGTGAGGGCGGAGGGCCCGCGGCGGGGAGCGGGGAGGGTGGGCCGACGTGGTCGGGCGGGCGCGTCGCCTCCGGCTGCGCAGCTCCGGACCTGCTGGGCACTCCGTCCTCGGTGTGTGCCAGGTCTGCCCGGGGATTCTGCTGCGGTTTCCGCCCCTGCGCTGCTCCTGCCTCTCGAGGGTGCCCCAGAAACAGCGGAGGAAAGGGACCGGCCCGGCCCTTCGGGGCGGCACCCCGGGCTTCCACGCGTTCTGTGGGCAGAGGTTGCTGGCTGCAGAACCTAACGCAGTGTGGGAAGCAGCCGCCTTCGGGCAGGGCGTGCAGCGCTGCTGTCCTCCTCGCTGCATCCCCCCGCTTCCTCTCTCCCGCGGCGAGGGCGGGAGGCAGTGATCGTCCCCGCGAGAGGCTCCTCTGGCAGTGCAGCAGGCAGGAGCCTTGCCCGGGACGTGTCCCAAGCCTGGCTGTCCGCGAGAACGTCCAAGGAACGCTGGAGTTTGTGGCTGTGACTGCTGGCTCGCTGCTCTGTGCCAGCTTACTGCTGCCTACGTGTCTAGGAAAGGGAAAGAGACTTGGACTTTTTTTTAAAAAACAGGCTTTGGACGCTACGTTTTCCCTCATTTATTACTGCTTCCTTTGCTTTGTTCTTACCTTCCTCTTGAACCTCTCGATCTCACAAATTTGCACCTTCCTCTTCCCGTAGATCATGTTGCCACCCTTGTTAGGAATCCTGTCCCTCTTCCCTCCTTTACTTTCTTGTAGTTGAAGCATATTTACTCAACTCTTGTTTGATAAGGAAAAAGGGAAGAATTGCCGGAGTTTTCATCAACGTGTTCTTTCACCTGCAAGGGTGTGTTCACGTTTGCCATTTAACTGCGTTGACTTAGAAAGGTGCACCCGATTGGCTACCGATGAGGCAGCCCTCTGTTCAAGGCCGCAGGCATTGGCCGTTCATTACTGCTCCTTCGGAGAGTACACTGTAGGCTACGTATACTTTTGTTCTGTTTGTCCTGCGTGTTGTTTGTTTTGTTTTGTTTTCCTTGTTTAATATGACCAACCCTCCCAACACTAACATTTTTTATTTAGGAAAACAGAAAATATTTTTATTCTTACTTTATTTTTCGGATTAAAATGTCCCTACTTCAGTTACTTTGGTTCCTTTTCAAATGGATAAATTAGTTTTCCTTGCATTATGATTTACCATAATCCTGGGCTGTGAGTTGGGGTGTAGGGTCTAAGTCGCAGTGATTTTTAAGGGTCTTCTTCATTTTCACCCCTGAAATTATACGCAGAATTTTTTGAGTGTATTTTTTTCCTCAAAGGAGAACGACCTTTTCGGTTTTTTAAAAAAATCACATTATCAAAAGAGATATACAGTGTCCAGGCAGATTAAAAAGTACTTCTTAGATAGTGTCTTGTTGAAGTTTATGAAAACTTTTTTTGCGCGGGGAGGTGGCGTAGGTGTATTTTTCCAAACTGTAAATGGCTTGTTTGGGGGCCAAGAGCAGTAGAATGCAAGGATTATATCTTGCTATTGAAATCTTTAACTACTTCAATACTTTAGTATTTCTGAATTCCTTCCTAGACATACTGAGGGAAGTGACAGTGTAAACTTACTTAGTTCGTGATTTGTGGTTTTGAGGTTTCTTTTCAGGGTTGGCTGTTTGTGGCCAGTGCTCTGGCAATCGTGTGGATTTGTAAAATGATGTGTTTATCATTACTTAATGTATATTAAGGACCACCAATCCACTAGGTATAGCTCAGAGTAAAATATTTAAATTCTGGTTGTACTTGGCTTTCATTTTCTTGTTTTTCACTTGAGCCGCCTAGTATTTTGGTTTTGCTAGGAATGGCAAATAAAATGTTTCAGTGATGTGGTCCATAAGCTTTATGTCAACATTCTCTTTCTCTCCATTCTATATTAGGTATTTTAATGGTTGCTTCTTTCTTACAAATAAGAGTCTTTTCAAACTTATTGTAAGTTTTAGGGCACACATTTGCTTACTGACTTGGTTGTGAAGCGTTTGTTATTTATTTGAAGGCTAGCATTCTAAAGGTTTGAAGGTTGTTTCACACAATTTTAGAACATGAGGGAACCTATACAGGTCATCATAATCTCTCCGAAGTAACTAGTTTTTTTCTGCTCATAAAATAATTTTCACTCTGTATAGCATCCTTTCTTAGCGAAGCAGTCAACATAATTTTGTAAAGAATAAATTATGCTAAATTAGCTTTCTTTTAATTCAGAAGACAAATTTTATCTAATACCAGAAGACAAGTTTTATCTAATGACTACATTTGTTTATACTGCATACTGTTTGTCAGACATTATACTCAAGACTTTACATGAGTATCTCATCTACCCCTCCCCCTGCAACCTTATATGGTGGCAAAACCCCACAATTCTATAGATGAAGAGACTGAAACTTAGTGACTAACTGAAGCTAAAATAGTACACTCAGACTTACACTGGTGGAGCCAGGATTTGATCCCAGGTCTGACTCTTGTTTACTGTATACAGCTTTTAGTCTCTTTATGGTTGCTGGGACAGAATATCTGACATCCACAGTTTAAAGGAGGAGAAGTTGATTTTGGACCACACTTTCACTGAGTTCAGTCCATGGTCAGTAGGCTCCAAGGCAGAATAGCATGGTGAAAGGGCATGGTAGAGGAAGGCGGTTCATGCTGTAGTAGTCAGGAAGCAGAGAGGAAAGGGATGAGCCAGGATAAGGATATACCCTTTGAGATCATGTCCCTAGACCTGATAGCACAGTCAGCTGTGACCACATCTGTGGACTAATCCATTGATGACTGTGGTGTCCCATGCTCCATTGACTTTCCAAAAGCCCCACCTCTGAACACGAGACTGGAAACATTTTAGATGTGAACCATAGCACAGCTTCTGTTATATGTCCATTTTATCTTTTTTGGATTAGACATTAGTAGACAGTAAATATTTTCTATGAGACATTAAGCGAAGGTCTTTCCTGTATTACTCTTCAGTGGGTAACATCTAGTTGACTATCACACTGAAAAGTTTGATAAAAGGAAGCAAATTTGGAGGCCTATAGTAGTAGTAACTAGGTTTTTCCCATGGGATGGATATGTCTATGTGTGAGTGTGTGTGTGTGTGAGTGTGTGTGTGTTATGAGAAGTGGAAAATACCAATATAAATGTTAAAAGAATAATCTTGGCATCATAAGAAACTGGAAGCATAAATACCAGAATGATAAATTTGGGATGGAAGAAGGAATAAATACTTGTCCTTTTAAAAAGCTTTTGCACAGCAAGAGAAACCACCAACAGAGTGAAGAGACAGCCCACAGTATGGGCAAAAGTTTTTGCCAGCTGTTCCTCAGACAGATGACTAATATGTAGAATATATAAAGAACTCAAAAAAAATCAGACCTCCAAAATTTAAAGACATCTGAAATGAATACACACTTCTCAGAAGAAGTAGAAACAGCAAATAAATATATGAAAAAATAGTCACCATCACTGGTCATTTCAGAAATGCAAATAAAAACAACCCTGTGATTCCATCTTACTCCAGAAAGAATGGCTGTTGTCAAGAAATCAGCCAGTAACAAATTCTGACAGGGCTGAGGGGAAAAAGGAACACTTCTCCACTGTTGGTGGGAGTGTAGATTGGTGCAACCACTGTGAAAATCAGTGTGGAGATTACTCAAAAAACTAAAATTAGAGGTTCTGTTTGATCCAGCTGTTCCCCTTCTTGGTATCTTTCTGAAAGAATTAAAAGCAGCATAACACCTATGTTTATAGCAGCACAGTTTGTAATAGCTAAATCTTAGAAACAGCCCAAACGCCCATCAACCAATGAATGAATAAAAAAAGTGTGTTTTCTTTTAATAAATAAAATGGAATACTACTCAGCCATAAAGAAAGATAGACTTGAGACATTTCTAGGTAAATGGATGTACCTTGAGACTCTCAAGTGTAATAAATTGGACACTTGTAAATATTGAATGCTTTCTCTGGTGTTAGAAAGCAAAAGTGTAAATAAAGACTAAAATGTATTATAGATATTGTGAAATAGGAAGATGTTCAAATGGGAAGGGGAATGAGGGAGGGGGTAGAAGGGAAAGTAGGATGGGAAAAGAGAAAGATAAAAGAAGGATAAAATGGAAGCAAAGCTTTGTAAGTAAAGGGAAGAGGTGTTGAAGGGAGGGTAGGGGAAGGGGGAGAAAAGAATCAAGTTATATCATGTACAGGAACAAGTTCCCTATGGTGAATGTAATCATTATGTATGCCCAGAATGCACCAATAAACAATTTAAAAGAAACCAAAAAGATCTGAAAGTATTCTTGTTATTCTTGGTTTCTACTAGCATTAGGCAGTTATGAAAGCCACTTAATAGCTCGTACAGATTCTCAGCTATACAATATTTTCGCTCCCCACTCCCTCTCTCTCTGTGTATTTATATATATATGCATTTTTTCTTTTTCCTATTTCTTTTCTGTTCTCCAATCCTTCATAACTTCTAAACCTTTATCGTAAGGTGAGCATAGGTAAGTATTGCTTGGTTGTGTTAGCAGTTGATTCTTGTGAAACAGTGTGTGACCTTTTTTGAACTGCTATTTATTTCCCCTTAGCAGACATACTTATTTAAGTGGATACTGTTCCGAGTAAGCAGTCTCCTTTGAAATTTACTTCTGGTACTCCTCTTAATTCATACTGAGACATGCAGAAGTCTAAAGTTCTTACTTGGCTTTTCCACCTTGGTTATAAGAATCTCAATCTAAATGTGGGTGGTTTTTTGTTTTGTTTTGTTTTGTTCTTCTTTGATGGTGGTGCTGGGGATGACCCCAATGCCTTTCACATGGTGAGCAGCTCCTGTACCACTGAGTTACATCCCCAGTGCACAGTAACTGTATTTGGAAAAAATCAGACCCTCTCCTAAAAGATGAAGATCTGTCACCAAAAAGAAGTTTCAGAGTATTTTGGGCCCTGAAGGTAGTTGTAAACCTGTTCTTTGCTCAAACCTTTTGTGAAAGTACCATGTTATCTCTGCTACCTTCTCACTTTGTTTCATTTTTGTCTGTGATAGCTTTGGACTAGCAGCTTCTTGGCTTTGGGGTAGAATCACAAAAGCAGCAGTTGAGAGGCCTAAAATCATTCAGAGGAGGGAGTCTGTTGCCCCTTTTCACCTTACATGAGATAGTATTCTAAAGCAAGGTTTCCAAAATTACTTGCATCAAGGCACACAAAAATGATGCTGTGTGTGCCACAGATTGTAGCTAGACCCCAGCTGTTCCTGAAAGCTGTGGGAGGCAGTGAGGTGGGTTAGTATTTCAGCACATCTTTAATCTATTCTTAGCACATTGGTGGGAAAGCTTTGCCCCTAAAAAGAAAATGTTACCCTTTGTGTAACATTTTATGTTTAGCATGTAATAACTTATAAAACACTTTCACAATATTCTTTATTTTTACTCTGGCCATGCCATGTAAGTAGAATAAATAACATTAAACTACTGTGTAAGAAATGAAGTTGAGACTTAAGTAAAATGTATTATACAAGATCACACAATTAAAGAGATGGATTGAGAATTCAAACCCTGGTTATAGGAGTCATTGGGGGTTCTGGCCGTGCCTTTCAATCTCTAGGGCGGCCAGGACCTTTTTTAGTTTGAGTGCAATTTTTGGCATGTGCCAGGGACATAGAACCCTCTAATAGTTGTCATTTATCGATTACTTCTTTTGCTTGGCATTGTTTTATAGGTTTTGTATTAGACAGCCCTACTTTTTATTAACAAATGAAGAAACCAGTTCAGAAAACAGCAGAACTTGTTAGTCCAGCGTCACCCAAGAAGTAAAAGAACCACAGGACTCATAGTCAAGGTTGCCTGACTCCAAGCCTTACTCTGTTTTCACTATAGTGACTAATTCTGAGACATTGAGAGTGGAGATCAGGTTTCAGCTGAAGTGTGTGACATTACTGGCTGTGGGTGGTGGTGGTGGTGGTGCTGGTAAGGGGGATGGGCAAGTGGACTGTTAATGTATCTTTTGCAGTTTTGAGGTAAGGTTCTAGAGAGGATGTCAGTCTAGTAGGATTGCTGGGATATTTGAGGTAGCAGTGAATTAGGAAAGAAGTGTGATAAAACTCAAGAAAAGTATCTTGCGTCATTATTACTACATGTACTTCTAACAAAAGGGTTAAAAATGTAGATCTTCCTCGCATATGGCTAAATTGTAGCCCGCCCTTCCTCTCTCCCTGCGTCCTTGCTTCCTTCTTTGTCCAGGATGAACCCTGGACCTTGCACATGCTAATAAGCACATGAGCTACATCCCCAGCCCTAGGGGTTTTTTTTGTTTGTTTGTTTTGTTTTTTTTGTTTTTGAGGCAAGGTCTTACCATACAGTTCAGGCTGGCTTTGAGCTCACTGTATAGCCCAGGCGGGCTTTGAACCTGTGGCAATCCCCCTGCCTCACTGTCCGGAGTGCTGGGATTACAGGCGTGTGCCACCATGCCTAGCTAGGTTTTTCTTAAAGGTAGACTTACAAGTGATTTTTTATTTTCCTCTTTTATATTTCCTAACTTCTGTACTATATTTCATTACTTCTAAACTAAAAGCACTATATTCTTAAAATAAAAATTCAAATAATATAATAAGCAGATGGAGCAAAAATTTCTTCTACTCTTCAGTCCTTCCATCCTCTCTGCTCCCTCACAGTTAATTTGAAAAGTAGTTGTGGAAGCTCAGATGAAATATAAGGAAACTCTGAACCTGTTCTCTGTAATAGCATGGCCCCTGGCTGCATGTGGCTAAGTTGGTAGACATAAAATAAAATAGGTTCTTCAGCTGTACCAGCCACATTTCAGTGCTCAGTAGCCACT
This sequence comes from Chinchilla lanigera, assembly GCF_000276665.1. Taxonomy (NCBI): domain Eukaryota; kingdom Metazoa; phylum Chordata; class Mammalia; order Rodentia; family Chinchillidae; genus Chinchilla; species Chinchilla lanigera. The sequence goes on from NW_004955471.1 coordinate 7,245,579, forward strand.
TGTGGCCAGTGGCTACTTTATGGGACACTGCAGACTTAGGACATTTTCAACATTTGCCAGCTGTTCTAAACTTTAAAGTGATATTTGGTGACATATTATTAAGCCGAGATTTAAAAAATTTTTGTGCTGCCCATGGTGCCCAGCAGTTTTTGTTTTAGCTGATGAATATTGTTACCGTGTTCTCTCCCTCAGCTGCTTAACTAAATCCAGATGGTCAAAGTCTAAGTCTAATGTTTTTCTTGGCTACTTGAGGATTATAGTTAGCTGCTTTTCTAGGATAAAAGATAGCAGCTTTTCTAGGGGCGTGAGTGTTTCTCTGTCCTCTGTATATCTTGCTGACTAGTGGACACCCTCTCTTGGGTATCTCAAATCCACGATATCTAAAACTAAACTGATTTCTCCTTCTTCCCTTCCAAGCCCCCAAAATATTAGTCTGCTGTCTTTATCCCTTTTTTCAATGAATGATACCATTATTTTTTCATTGTAAAATTCAGAAAAAGTGGGAGTGGGCCTTACATTCCTTTTCCTGCTACATCAAATGTGTCAACAAGTTTTATTAATCTACTTTCTGAATCTTCCTTGAAGCTATTTCTGGTTTTTGTTTTTTTTGTTTTTTTTTTGGTTTTTCTCCAGTACCGGGAACCGAACTCACGACCTTGCACTTGCCAGGCAGGTGCTTTGCCGCTGAGCTAAATCCCCAGCCCCGTTGAAGCTATTTCTGTTTAGTTTATTACCATCATCTTGCTAGAATCTTATACAGTAGCTTCTGTCCTGGTTTGCTCACCATTCTTTTGACCCTTCTCTAATCCATTATCCATCCTGAAGGCACAGTCATTTATTTTGAACCACATCAGGTTGATACGCCCCTAATCCTTTTATGGCTTTCTTTTGCTTCTGGAGTGAACATAAAAGTCCTTGACAGTGCATAGACCTGTAGCTTCGTTTTGGATGTGTTCTATGAAACTCGCCACTTACAGCATGCTAGCCTTCTTTAGTCTTGTTGCTGCTTTGCTTCCTGCTGTTTGCACTTGCTTACTCTGCGTGGACTGTTCTTTCTTTACTTCCACTTCACTTGTTAGCCCCTCGTTATTCTTCACGCCTCACCTAAAGTTTTACTTCCTTAGCGAATACTCTGACTTCCCAGATTAAAGTAATAGCACTATATATTCCCATGGTTGCAATTTTTATTCATTTGATAATAAATTGTCTTTTTCTTCTGTGGCCCACAAACTCCATGAGGTAAGGGCATCTTATTTTATTTATTGCTTATGAATCTATAGAACCTAAGATAGTATATGACACCTGGATATTGACTCATTAAATTTCTAAATTGATGCAATTTCTAAATTATCGTGAAGGGAGCTGGGGGTATAGCTCAGTGGTGCAGTGCCTGCCTAGCAAGCGTGAAGTCCTGATTTTGATTCCCAGTTACCCCTCAATAAATAAAATAAATAAATTATTGTGAGGATAGTATCAAGGTTTCTGTATACCCCATGCCCGGTTTCACTTACCATTTCATTAGTATGGTACATGTGTTACAGTTAATGAACCAGTATTGACATTATTATTAACTAAAATTTTTATGTTATTTACATTGCTCCAACTTTTCCTTTTAGGCCGTTTTTCCATTCCAGAATTCCATCCAAGCTACCATTTTCCCTTTAGACTTCGAATGTTCTCTTGGTTTGGCAGTTTCTCAGAGTCTGACAAAATTGATAGTTGAGAAGACTACTAGCCAGGTAATTTGTGGATTATTATCCTGCAGTTGGGATTTCTCGATGCCTTTCTCTTGATCAGACTGAGTAGTGTGTTCTGGGTGGAAAACCATAAAGGTGAAGCACCGTTCCCGTACGTCGTACTGGCTGTCTGACTTAGCGCTGTTGCTGTTCACCTTGATCACCTGTCTTGAGGTTTGTCAGGTGTGTCCACTGTGAAGTTAGTCTTTTTCCTCCTTCCTTTGTGTACTGTTCTTTATAGACAGTCTCTGTGAAGTGCACAGCTGGAGTGAAGTAGAGAGCTGTGACATGGGGAACTACGCTTCCCTTCCCTAAGTGTGGAGTACGTACACACACTCTTTAGAAATCTTCTGTAAAGTAGGTTTGTCTCTTCTCCCCCATTTATCCATTTATTCAGTCATTTGTTTATGTCAATGTTGACTCATGAATGTTTGTACTTTGTGTTACAATACCGTAGTATTTCATTTTCTTGCTGAAATTGTTCTAGCTTTGGCCCTTGGGAGCTCTTGCAGTTTCTGTATTCCCCTGACACTCCTTATCATTATGAGATATTTTTTTTTTGTCACTGTTTTGTTTTTGGTCTTTTGAATACTTTTTTGTTTTTTAAACTGTCTGGTACAGCAACATGCAACAGCCTCATGTAGTGTAAGACCTGCCCCAGTCCTAGAATGAACCATTTTTCCAAGGAGCCTTTGTTCCTTTTATTGGAGAATGTTGTCAGAAAATGACATTTGGGAGCTGGTGTGTTTTTACTTCCAGGCCCTCTCAGCAGAGAAGGAAAATACAAGCTTGTACACTCACTCATGTTAGTGAGGGAACACATCTATAGATATTTTTATTTGTAATTGTTTCTGTAGCAAGCTGTGCTCTTATTTACCATGAGCTTTTTTTCATTAAAAAAAAAAAAATCTACCTGTGGATTTTTTTTTAACCTGTGAATTTTGAGGAGTTTTATTTGGTATGAGGAATTTAGTAACAATTAAAGTAACTTTTCAATTACCATTGCTGGGGCAGTAACCATTCATATATTAAATAATAGGCAGCCTGTTTGGTCTTGAAATCAGTTACAACAACACTGAAAACTGGTTCTCTCGGTTCTTGGTTGACTTGACTGCTAATGTTCTGGAACTCAGCTGGCCATCTGTGAAGAATGAAGCCATAATACACTGAATAATTTAGAGTATTTATAGCTAGTTTTTTTTAAGAGAGCAATTCAGTTTTAAGAGTCTTACCATTTTATTTCTCATTAGTTTTTCTGCAACAAAATCTGAATAGGGACTATAAAAAGACTTCATCAGTTAATTTTGTCATTTCATTAAAAATTGTGCTGGTGGGGATGAGCATAGTTGAGTATTACTAGGTTTACTTTTATGTTGTTTCTTTATCTCCTTTTTGCCTCACCAGTCATTACTCCTTGATCCATTGAAACTATTATTATTATTATTATTATTATTATTATTATTATTTGGGTACTGGGAATTGAACTCAGGACCTTATACTTGCCAGGCAGGCACTTATACCACTGAGCTATATCCCCAGCCTCTGGAATTACTACTATTAATAGTACTTTTCAGACTTCTTTTTACTAACATATGCCTATGAAAAATAATTCTTGAGACATTTCTTTGAAACTCATATTTTATTACAAAATCCATAAATTTCTTTGAAGAATTATGGGTATTGCTTTATTCAGCTGAATTTTGCTTTAAATCCCACAGTCTACTTCTTTTATCTAAAAAAAGGATCTAAATTCACATTCCAGGTATGAGATGTCATATGCCGTACATACTGTTTATGTCTGCCCTGTTTGAGCTCCCTTTCTGTGACTTGGATATACCATTTTTCAGACTTCTTATGGTATATGAGGGCCTTAATTTGAAAAATTCAAATTATAATTTTTGTTCAGCAACACTCATCTCATAGACACTTCAGTATTACATGTCCTGAGTCTTTAAGCCTAGTGGTATCATGCAGATTGTAAATGCAGGGTATTTGTTTTTCTGTCACCCATGGAGTCTTGTGTTTCCTCTTTAGACTTGGGGACCTGGTAAATCTAGTACCTCTTGATTAAGGTCCCAGGGTCCTCAGTAGATTGTAAATGCATTTAAGAATGATAGGGGATACCCGGGCATGGTGGTGCACAATTGTAATCCCAGCACTCAGGAAGCTGAGGCAGGAGAATTGCTGGGAGTGCCTGGGCTGTATAGTGAGTTCAACACTAGCCAAAAAAGAGCTGTAGTGTATAAAATTCTCCCTCATTAAAAGTTCTTAAAGAGTTTCCATGTGGTCTATTCAAGTTTTTTTGAAATCAGAAGGTGGTCTTTTTTTTGGTGGTTTTTTTTTTTTTTTTTTTTTTTGAGACAGGGTCTCGATTTGTAGTTCAAGGTGGCCTTGAACTCACTAGGTAGCCCATAACTGTTACTTTATGGCCTATCACACTTTCTTTATTCATTCATCTGTTGATGGGTACATGGGCTGTTTTCAAGATTTAGCTATTATAAATTGTGCTGCTGTAAACATTAGTATGCATATGTCACTGTGATATGATGCTGTTAACACTTTTGGAAAGATACCTAGAAGGGGCACAGCTGAGTCAAATTAAACCTCTAGTTTTAGTGTTTTGAGGACTCTCCCTACTGATTTTCATAGTGGTTGTACCAATTTACACTCCCACCAACAATGGAGAAAGTGTTATGGTTTGTGTTGGGGTGTTCCCCAATGGACACATGCAGTCATGGGTTGGGCTTTTAGGGTTTATGATTGATTATGGGTGTGAGTGCTACACCTGCCCTGGGGCAGATAGTTTGCATACGTAAGGGAGAGAAAGAGGCTGCTTGCTGCCACTTCTCCCTTTTGGTTTTGCTGCTTTTGTGATTTTATGCTGCCATGAACTGTTGCCCTCTGCCATGTGCCACCCTGTCTTGGAGCCAGCTGAGTATGGGCTGAAACCTCCGCAGACAGTGAGCTAAATACACCTTTTCTTCCTAAATTCTGGGCGTCAGGTATTTTGTTTGAGCAATGAGAGAAAAGTAACCAAGACAGAATTGTTCCTTGCTTTTGCTCTTCTAGGTCTCTTCTACTTCCATATGAATTTTAGGATTGTTTTCTCTAGTGCTGTGAGTTCCACTATTGGTATTTTGATCAGAACCAAGGACAGAAACCACATCAGAATTACATTAAATCTGTATGACAGTTTTGGAAGAATGCCCATTTTCACTTCATTAGTTATGCCAGTCCAAGAACAGGGCAATATCTTTCCATTTTCTGATATCTGCTTCAGTCTCCTTTTTCATAGTAGTGTAGTTTTCAATGTGTAAGTCCTTCACTTCCTTCATTAGATCATTTCCAAAGTATTTCCTTTTTCTTGATGCTATCGTAAAAGGTTTGTTTCCCTGATTGCTCTCTCAGTGAGTTTGTTATTTGTGTAGAATACTATTGATTTTTGACTATTGACTTTATACCCAGCTACACTACTGAATTTGGTTATTAAATGTGGGAACCTTTTGGTGGAGTTTTTGGGGTCTACCATGTGGACTACCATGTCGTCTGCAAAGAATGATAATTTAACTTCTTCCTTTCGCATCCTTGTTCCTTTTACTTGTTGCTCTTGTCTACCCTGGCTTATGTTTCCAGAACTGTACTGACCAGGAATGGTGACAGTGAGCATCCTTATATTGTTTCTGATTTTAGAGTTAAAGCTTTCCATTTTTGACTATTTAGTATGATGTTGACTGTTGGTTTGTCATAGATGGCTTTTATCAGATTGAGATAAAAAGATCATCAATTCCCATTTTCTATAGGGTTTTCATTATAAATGGGAGTTGGACTTTGTCAGATGCTTTTTCTGCATCTATTGAGATAATCATGTGGCTTCTGTCCTTGGTTCTGTTAATGTAGTATAATACATTTATTTGTGCATGTTGAACCATCCCTGCATCCTTGGGATGAATCCTACTTGGTCATGATGTATTATCTTCTTGATGATTTGCTACATTCTATTCACTAGTATCTTCTTAAGGATTTTTGCATCTATGTTCATTAAACAGATTGGCCTATAGTTCTCTTTTTTGGTTGAATCCTTCTTGGTACCTGTATCAGGGTAATGCTTGCTTCCAGGAATGACTTCTTTAATGACTCTTTTGCCTCTAGGAATGACTTTCAATTTTGTTAAAGTGATTGAGGAATAGTGGCATTAGATCTTATTAAAAGTTCGTATAGAATTCATCAGTGAATCCGTCAGGACCTGCTGGCCTTTTCTTTATTGGTAGTCTTATTATTTCAATGACAGTGATTGGTAGTGGATTATTTAGAATTTTTATATCTTCTTGATTTACCTTTGGTAATTCATATGTATCTATGAATCTGTGCATTTCTTCGGAGTTTTCTGTCTCATTAGAGTACAGGTTCTCGAAGTAGGTGCTGATGATTTTCTGGATTTCTGCAGAACCCATTGTGATTTCACACCTTTCATTCCTAATTGTGTGGATTTGGGTTGCTCTCTATTTCTTTCTTTGTTTCTTTCTTTGATCTCTTCCACCCTTCCTTCCTTCTGTCCTTCCTTCTTTCCTTCCTTCTTTCTTGAGAAGGTTGACTAAGGGTTTGTCTACTTCATTCACTCTTTCAAAGAATGAACTTTGAATCATTGTTTCTTTGTATTGTTTCCTTAGTCTCAGTTGCCTTAATTTCTGCTCTGATCTTTATAATTTCCTTCCTCATATGAGCTGTGGGTTTAACTTGCTCTTCTTTTGCTAGAACATTGAGGTTCTTTTTTTTTGTTTTGTTTTGTTTTGTTTTTTCTCCGATACCGGGAACCGAACTCACGACCTTGCACTTGCCAGGCAGGCGCTTTGCCGCTGAGCTAAATCCCCAGCCCCGAGGTTCTACATTAGATTATTTATTTCAGCTTGCTCTATTTTTCTTATATGGGAATTTACTGCTATAAATTTCCCTCTTTTAAGACTGCTCTCACTGCAGCCCATAAGTTTGGGTATGTTATATTGGCATTATCCTTTAATTGTAGGTACTGTCCAATTTCTTCTTTAATTTCATCTGTGACCAGTTTATTGTTCAGGAGAGTATTATTTAATTTCTATGTGTATGCAATTTTCGTGGTGATTTCTTTTGCCGTTGATTTCCAATTTCATTGCACTATGATCTGATAATATGCATGGGATAATTTCAATTTCTTTGCATTTGCTTAAGCATGTTTTATGAGCTAGTATGTGGTCTATTTCAGAGAAAGTCCCCTGTACTGCTGAGAAGAGTGTTACTCTGTTGCTGCAGGGTGAAACATTGTAGATTTCTACTAAGTCCATTTGTTTAAAGGTATATTTCAGCTCTGATATTTCTTCATTGTTTTTTGTTTTTTTTTTTTGGTCTAGTTCGTCTGTCTGTTTGTGACAGTGGGATATTGAAGTCCTCCATTACAATTATGTTAGTGTTTATCTGATTTTTCATATTTATTAGTGTTTGTTTTATATAGTTGGTTGTACCAATATTTGGTTATATATATTTATGACTGTTTTCTCTTCTTGGATTGTTCCCTTAACAAGTGTGTAGTGACCTCCTTTGTGTCTTCTGATCAGTCTTGGCTTGAAATCCACTTTGTCTGCAAATAGAATAGCTATCCCTGCTTTTTACAGTCCCTGTTCATGTAGTATTGTTTTCCATTCTTTCACTTTCAGTCTATGAATTTCTTTTTGAGATAAATGTGTTTCTTATATGCAGCATATTGTTGGATCTTGTTTCTTGATCCATTCTACCAATCTGTTTCTTTTGATTGGTGAATTGAGATTATTCACATTGATGATTATAACTGATAGGTATTGACTTATCCTTATCATTTTATTATTTTCTTGTTCTTTTTCTTTCCCTTCTATTTAATTCCTTACCTTGCCTAGTGGATTCATTCTGTTGCGATTATTGGGAGTCATCTTCATTGTCTTTTTTTCTAAAATATCTTTCAGACCTTTTTGGAGTGCTGGATTGGTGGTTGGGAATTTCTTCAGGTGTTCTTTGTAATGGAAGTATATTATTTCTCCATCAACTTTAAAAGATAATTTTGTTGGGTACGTCAATCTGGGTTGGAGGTTATTTTATTTTAGGGCTTGAAATACTTCACTTCAAGCTCTGCTTAATTTAAGGGCTGTGTTGAGAAGTCTGCTGTGATTTGATGGGCTTTCCCTTATAGGTGATTTGTTTCTTTTCTCTAACAACTTTTAATAATCTGTTCTTGTGTTGATTTTCTGGAATCATGACCAGTAAATGCTTTGGTGTATTATTTTTTTTTTTCCTGATCATGACTATTTAGGGTTCTGTATACTCATTCATCTGTCTGTCAAATTCTTTTTCAGTGTTTGGAAAATTTTCTGCTATTATATCCATGAACAAGTTTTTATGTCCTTTGTTCTGTTTTACAATTTTTTTCACTGATTCCAGTTAACCTTGTGTTATTCTTCTTTGCATTGTCTAGCAGATGTTGGATTGATTTTTCATGGCCCCTTGCTATTCTCAAGAAGACTTTCATTTGATGATGGCCAACCACAACCCTTGTCTTTTAGATTTGATATTCTGTCTTCACGTTGGTTAGTTCTGCTGTGTATGCTTTCAATAGAATTTTTAATCTCCTGGATATCTGTTTGAATCTGTTTCATAGCATGTAATTGTTTGTTTTGTCAGGCATTCATGGTTTCCTTGTCCATTCTACACTTCTGTGCTCGCTCGCTCACTCTCTCTCTCTCTCTCTCTCTCTCTCTCTCTCTCTAAATCTGTACCTACTCTAGTTTCATTAACTATTTCCCTCACTATGGTCATCATCTATTTAATTATCTATGTAATTATTTCTGTTTTGGTTTTGTCAAGAGAGTTATGCATCTGTTGTTACTTCTGCTACTACCTTTTCAGAAATTTCAGCTGGGTGGGTGGCTTTTGATTTCTTCCACCTCAGTGGCCCCTGGTTTTGCCTTGGGTGAGTTGAGGGATGTTGGGTTGTATATTGCTTCTGTATTTTCTCATTTTCTATTTTGTTGTGCTTTATTTGTTTTTTTGCATTGAGCCTTGTAAATTGCTTTTGGTAGGTAGCTTTATTATTAGTATTAAGAGTTCCTAAGGAAATGACTGCTTTTTACAGATGTCTTCTAGACATAGCTGGCTTTTGGCCTTTGAATCTATCCCAGGATCCTGCCTCTTCTGTTTATTAGGGATGAAAGATTGCAGTCTATTTGGCCTAGCACTCAGTTCTTTGGTAGTGGGCTGTCGTATTATGACCCCCACCCCCAACAATCTAGCTGTTAGCATACAAGTAAGAGCAATTGATCACAGCAACTATGTCACCTTGGCTGAAGTAGTGCAATCAGCAATGGCTGTCAGTCAGACACAGACTGGAAAGTGACAAACTGCAATGACTAATAATTAACCCTAGGTAAAAGGTTTACAGTTCTATAGTAAAATGTATGACAAATCAGAAAATTGTAGGTAAGTGCTATGCCACTGAGATATATTCCCGGCCCCAAATCAGAAAATTATACACAGTAAATATGCACTTAATAGAGCAATTTCACACTAATGGGAAAAGAATTAAAGGGGACAAGAGGAAAAAACAGAGAAATGAAAGAAGAAAAAGAAATTAGAACTAAGACTGAGGGACAAAGGATGATTTACCCAGCCTTAAGAAACTGGCTTGGGAAAAAGAAAGGAGGAAGGACAGAAGGAGAAAATAGAAATAAAACAATGTTTACATGCATACAAAAGCAGGAGCAAGGAAAGAAGGAGAAAATAAGAATAAAACAATATTTACTTGCACAAAAAAACTCCAAAAACAAGCCATCAAAAAAAACCAAACAAACAAACAAGTGAACAGCAACAACTATGAAAAAGACAAATAGCAAAGAAAGAAACAAAGAGAAAGTTCTCTATGATTTGTCTGCAGTTTTGCAGCAATGTCCAATTTAAGGTGTGACTCTGCTCTCACTGGTCGAGGGAGGCAGTCAAATCCCAGGTCCATCCTGGATAATCTCAGTGGCAGTAGGATTAAGGCAGTGTGCGGCTGTGAGACTGTCACAGCCACGGAAATTCAGGCTGAATCTGCCTCTGATCATGGAGGTGGGGCCTGAGTCCTTTAGCATATAGCACTCTGGGTGTCTCCTTCCAGCCTGACTACAGCTCTCTGACCATGGACATCTCCTGTGGTTGTCCCTCACTCAGTAACTATGGGACTTTTAACACTGGAAGCCCTGAGAGGAAGCCAGCGTGAAGCTCCACTGGGTCCCAGGTTTAGTTGGCCCCGCTCCGGGGGATGTGGTGTACAACTGAAGTGCAGTCACTCACCAGCTGTTGTAGTACCCGGCACCACTGCTCGGTTCTTCTGGTGTTTCTCCCTGAAGGTCTCTGGAGTCACCTGCTTTCACCGTCTCTGTAGATTTGATCTTTCTGTCTCTTGCCACAGCCAGGGGCCCGCGAGAAAATGCAGATTGCCTCTCACTTTTTCTGTGTTGTGGTCTGAGCCTTCAGATTCTCTGTGGGCTCCAATTTTCCCTTCAGATCATCCTGGGTTGCAGGGATCACTTCCCTCTCTCTTTTCTTCCCCAAGTTGTTATTTTCCAGTGTCTGGATTCTGAATCTGGGAGAGGCTGATTTATTGCTACTTACAGCTCTACCATCTTCCTGGAAGTCTCTCTTAATATTGTTTTTTTTAAAAAAAAACTTTATTTTGATCTAATTTTAGACTTGTAGAATAGTTACAAAAGTAATACAAAAATTCCTGTATATCTCCTACCCTGATTGCCTGATGCTAACATATGATGTAATAATTATCAAGAGTAGGAAATTAACACTGGTACAATGTTATTAAAGTACAGACCTTACTAGAATTAAATCAAATTTTCAACTATTGTGCTTTTTCTGTTCCAAGATCCCACCCAGGAGCCTATACTGACTTTAGCTATTGCTCCATAGTCTTTTCCAGTCTGTAAGTTTCTCACACTTTCCTTGTCTTTGTCACTATGTAGTTCAGTCTGGCTTTGAACTTGAAGCAGTCCTCTTGCCTCGGGCTCCCAGATGCTAGATTACAGGAGTGTATCACCACGTCTGGCCCAACTCTGACACTTTCGGAAGGATTGATTAGTTACTATTTAGAATGTCTCCTAATTTGTGTTTGTGCCATATTTTCATATGATTTGTCTAAGATCCTTCATTTTTGGCAAGAATACCACAAAAATGACGTATTCTTTTCACTGCATCACTGTAAAGAGTTAATGATGTTGATACATCTTAATGCTAGTACAGTGGTACCTCAGTTCACAAACTTAATTTGTTCCGTGATTCTGAAAAAGATGTCCATTTTCGTGTTTGCCACCTGAGACAGAGTTTGCAAACAAAACCATATTTTTATCAAACACCTGTTTGTGAGCCAGGTTGTTCATAAATAAAAGCATTCTTGAACTGAGGTACTACTGTTCTTGATCCTTGGTTAAGTTGGTGTGCTGAACTTTTCCACTACAAAGTTACTGTGTCTTTCTTGTCAGCTATCTTGTGAGAATTACTTTGAGACTGTATCATTCTACTCTCTTCAAACTTTTGCCCCCATTTTTGCATCTGTCAAATAGATCTTGTCTGCAGTATTTGTGATGCTTTCCTGTTGGTAATCCTGTTTCATTTCTATGCCTTTGATTGGAATTCTTTTATAAGAAGAGTCCTTTCTTCCTGTTTACTTTTACTTGCTTGTTTGTTTATGTCATTATGGACTCGCTAAGGTTTGTTTTATTCTTTGTGTTTAAATCCACAACTATCATTTGTTTTGTTGCTCAGTTTATTCCCGCCTTGGCTGTTAAGGGCGCCTTCAGATTAGCTCTGTATTTGGACAAGCCTTGCCTTTTTTTTTTTTTTTTTTCCATTCAATTTTCCTTATATTCTGATGCCAGAAGATGTTTCAGGCTCATCTTGTATTTTTCCTCCCTCAACTCCAGGATCAACTACTTCACCAAAGAGCCTTGTTTTTTTTTTATCGGAGAGTGGTATTTGGAGACAGAATCTGGGGACCAAGCATACTTGTTACTCTAGTCTCCTTGCTTCTAGGCTCCTCAGCGAACAGAGCTCGGAAAATAAAGTGATGCACACCCATACACACATGTAGTAAACTTTGTTTATCCTGATACCTGGTGCTAGCCTTACACTGCAGGGTCCCTTTTAGCATTTCTCCTTTGTGTTTTATACCTTCTTTCTCTGTGAAAAACCCAGTTGTTATCATCTGTATTCTATTCCTTTTCTTTCCTTGTTTTCTTCCTAAAGTTACCCATTTATAATACTGTTATGTTCATTTATTGGTGTTTCTGTACCATTTTGAGTTCTCACTATATTGTGGTGGTTTTAATATTTGGTATTTTAAAAGCTTTTTTTTAAGGATATTTGAAGAATACTATGGCTCTGAGAGACAGAATGTGTATATTCAGAGACGTCTCACTCTCCTTAGGCCTGTTACCCTGTTCCCATTCCCTTCATCTCCTCCCTTCCACCCCTTTCTCATCTTCCCCTCCTAGGTGATGTATTGCCTTTATTTCAGGTTTACCCTTCTTGTATTTCCTTTTTTTCAGTGAGCACAACATGTGCTTTCAAAATATCCCCTTGCATGCTTACATAGTATAGCTATTTTCTGGATTTTACTTTTGAAAACTAACAGTACAGTTGTCCCCCCTTCAATGACAGATACATTCCAGATACTTCAAAATACTAAGACACCCAGAATCTTGGTAGTGCTGAGCCCTATAGGTACTATATTTTTTCTTCTACATGTATATATGTGATAAAGTTTAGTTATAAATTACTGTGAGTACAGTAAGAAATTAGTAACAATAAAATAGGACAATTATAACAATATACTACAGTAAAAATTTTGTGAATGTGGTCTCTTTGTCAAAATTCCTTATGGTATTCACCTTTTCACATAAAGGAAGAACTCTGGCTGTTTGGTGTATTCGAACTGCTGGCACTACTACTCTTATTCTTTGGGATCATAATGAAATAAAATCAGGGTGACTTGAACACAAGCACTATGATACGGCAACAGACAATTTGACAACAGAATCGTCTACAAAGTGACTCATAGATGGGAAACATCTGCAGAATGGGTAGCATATACGGTGTGAATGTGGTGACAAAGGCAGTGATTGGCATTGCTGTAAGATAGAGCAGATGGCATGAAATGTCATCACACTGTTCAGAATGTCTTATAATTTAAAACATGAATTATTTACATCTGAAACTTTTCATTTAATATTTTCAAACCATAGTTGATCACAGGAAGATAAACTGCAGGTGAGGGGGAGGGTGCTGTATGTCCTGGAAATCATCCATATCATAAACATTGTCCGGTTCTCTATTTCTTGTCTCAGTTGCATAGTTTAGATGTACCATTGTTCATTTGGTCACCTTCCTGTATGGACACATAGGTAGTTTTTAATATTTATAATTTCAGAGAATGATGCTATATGTGTGCATTTTTAAAATCTGGAAGCTGTCACTCCATCCAGCAATAGGGAGTGTTACCATTCTAGCCAAGAACGGGGGTGTCTTTCCATTTGTGCAAGTTTTTAGTATCTTTCAGTCATGCTCAAAAATTTTCTCATACAGGTTTTACACATTGTTCCTAAGCATTTAATCTTTTTTGTTGCTGATTATAAATGGGATTTTTCCTGCTAGCATGTCCCCTTGACTATTGTCTTTGTATATGAAGGCTATTCATTTTTATATCTTCTTTTATTTTTGAATTAGTTTTATCATTTGTTCTTTGTGATTTTTAAATGTAATATTATATCTACTTTTTTACCTTTTATTCCTTTAGTTGATTTTTCTTAACTAGTTGGACTGGTTAATACCTCTAGTACAGTGTAGTACTGTGGGCATCTTTCCCTTGTAGATGATCTTATTAAAATGCATCTTTATTTTATTACATAATATAATGGTTGTAAGACTAAAATGTCTTACATTTTACTACATATACATACGCTGTATATATACACACACACTAAAATGTGTGTGTGTTTGTATATATTGGTCATGTTGAGAAAGTATCTCTTAAATAAGTGCTGACACCAAAAATAGTCTTATCTCATTGTGTATAGAGAAAGTGTTTTTCCCCTTAGGTTTATCAATGTACTATATATTAATAGATTTTCTAGTTGAAACAGTCCTGTACTACTGAGATAACTCCCAGTTAGTCATGTACCATTTTCTTAGCGTGGTATTGGATTCTCTTTGTAGACACTGTATTTCAAGAGTAAAAATTTGGGCTTTTTGCATTACAGTTTTTAAGATGGCATCCTATAATTCTTTGTGTGTCTGTCTCTCAGTTAAGATTGAGGGTGCTTTTAGAAACTGAACTAGATTTTATTTTTCTTTCCCTTTAGTGCCTAGCGGAGTTCTTCATGTATAGTTGACATTCTTCAAACATTATTGAATGAATTAGTAGCAGAAATTGGTCATTAAACTGTTATTGAATCTGAGTATATTGTATTTCTCTTTGACAGTGAGTGTCACATTTGTTTTTAATACTAAAAATTGCTGTCCACCAGGGTCAGAGAGGTCTGAGTTTTGGTTTGGAACTTGGATTTGTGTAGCCACAAATAACTGTATTTTAATTTTTTTAATCTGTCAAATCAAGTTAGTAATCTGGTTTTTAACATTGTTTCATATCTAAATGATTTTATGAAATTATTATTCTGCATAAATGCTTTTTCTGAATTTTTGTTTGCCTTTAGAATTTACTTGTTGTGATTAATAGATATTCATATAGTATAGATAGCTCTGAAAATAAAATTCAGGTTACTAATAAAATGTCACACTGTGGATATTTGGAAGACTGTCGGTGGGATGACACAACTCTCTGAACTGAATTATTTAATATATGCCTAACATATTTTATTTTTAGGTATGTCTGACTGCAGCAATGGTACAGCTCTTGGTGCATCTAAACCCGCCACAGAAGAAATCAAGTCTAATTCTGAGGTGACTGGGTAGTATGTATATTGCTTTATAAAGTCAGTCCATATCTCAGTCAAGGCTTCAGATGGTTCAGATTTAGTTGTCTAAACATATGCTATTCTGTAGAGCCTTTTTTTACATGATAGTCAGAAACAGCGTACCTGTAAGAGAAGAGGTTTCTTCATAATGTTAAAGAAGTTACACTTGCCTTTGGACATGGGAAATTTTAGAGTATAGCTTACTTAGCATATAATAATGAAGATAAAAGTTATATATTTTTATTTAAATTTGAAACATGACAATGGCTAGAAGTTTCTGTTGAAATGGTGGCATCAGGTGTCTCACAGGTAGGCTTGTCCACTTCTGTAAGCAGTCTTCGGTTTGGTATGCATCGGCGTCCATCTGTAGAGCTTTTAAAGTCTACTGAGTTCTATCCTTCAGGCTTCCTGAACCTGTAGTGATGGAGACTGGGCCTTATGTATCATTTTTCTGAGAAATACCACCTAAGAACCACTGTTCTAGTCATAAGGGCAAGGAGAAAGATTAAGTAGTTCATGTTTATATTGCATCCAAGTTAATATAGGTGGTTTTTGGAAATGTACATTAGTAGTAGTAGGAGTGTGTGTGTGTGTGTGTGTGTGTGTGTGTGTGTGTTTCTTAAAATGTAATGAGCAGCCTGCCCCCCCTCCCCCCCTCCTTTTTTTTTTTTTTTTTGTGCTGGAGATTGAACTCAGGGCATTTGCACTGAGCTACAGCCCAGCCCTTTTGTTTTCTATTTTAAGTTGGCCAGGCTGGATTTGAACCTGCAGTCCTTTTACCTCATAGAGTACTGGGATTACTGGCCTGTGCCACCACATCCAGCTTTCAAGTAGTATTTTAGTATTGTCCTACATTGAACTTTAGAATAATTCACTGTAACTCAGGTAACTAGAACAACTATTATTTTTCCCACATTTTCTAGTGAACAAATTTAACCTTCACACAGGTTCATGACTGATTTTAGAGATTTGATAAGCTTGGCTAGATACACTATTCATTTGAGGCAAGATACTGTGAATCTTTGCAACTAGTTTTAATGTAGGATTTAGGACTGAATGATTGATTTTAGTTTTACTATAAAAGTCAAAGATGAGTTGTGTTTGAAAACGTATTGTGGAGAATTCAGGATTGTGTTTTCAGATAACGTGGCTGTTTGTCCTTTGGCAAAGCAGTGCTGTAGTTACGTAGTCCTGAGAAACTAGAGAATTGTATGTACTATATCTTTGTTCATAGATTTGATTGTCTATGATCAGATTTTTTTTTTTTTTTTTGGTACTGGGAATCAAACTCAGGACCTCGCGCTTGCCAGGCAGGTGCTGCATTGCTGAGCTATATCCCTGGCCCCAAGATCTCTTTAAGTCTGTACTGTTGAGAGATGATCAGACAGAAGTTGGTGCATGTCGGTTACAGGAAAGATTGGCAGTCCAGCCAGTCATGGGATTCATAGAACTAAAATGCAAGTATTCTATTCGTAGTTTGCCACTTTGAGTTTCGTGTTTATGAATGTTACTATAATAGTTGCTAAGCTAGAAGTTTCCTGCTAGGAGAGAGTGAAGTTAAGATAACACTGTTCGGAAGGAAACCACTGCCAAATAATGGATTGTTCAAATTTATCTGTAAATTAACATTAAAATTCATGTTAGTCAATCTCTTCATTTTAGCCATACTCAAATATGCAGTGTCAAGGGGATATAATAATACTAGTAATAATAATAATAGACCAAATATATGAGTGTAAGCTAAATTATGCTCTTGTTAGAAATCATTGTAGGAGATTTTAGTTGACCAAAGTACAAGTCGGGAATTTTTTTTGACTTTAAAACATACATATTTATATTTTTTATAGAATAAACTGCCATTTTTTTACAACGTGGATTGAACTTTCTCACTTTTTTTTTTGGTACTGGAAATCAAACTCAGGACCGTGTGCTTGCCAGGCAGGCGCTTGTGGCGCTGAGCTATAAACCGGCTGTAACATGGACTGAACTGAAGATCATTATGTTAAGTGAAGGAGGCCAAGCACAGGAAGGCATGTACCACATGGTTTCACTTGGACATAGAATCTGGAAATGCTGCCTTCGTACAAGTTGAGAGTACACTTAGAATGGTGGTTACAGCACTAGGGGCCGGAGCGGATGCGGGAGGGAGGGCCGGGGAGAGGTTTGTCGGTGGATTCCAAGTTACAGTTACATAGGAGTAAGGAGTCCCAGTGTGTCTTGATTGGAGTGCAGAGTATATATGTATTGAAATATCACATGCTACCCTTTTAATATGTATAATTTTTGTTTTTGTTATTAGTGAAGAAATAAAAATAAGTAAAACTTGCTATTTACTAGTCTGCTGTTTTAAACCTGTTTTTCAAAGTTCATGGGTCAGAATTTTCTTCCGAGTAGAAACAGTAGGCTGCTTTCCCCATTTGCTGAGAGCCCAGTGGGTGCCAGGCATTGTATTAGGTTTTATGTATATTTTTAAAAATCTCATTTGATGCTGTAATAGCCCTGTTGAAGTCGAAATTATTTCCCCATTTTACAGATTAGGCAGGTGAAACTTGAAAGGATTAATGTAGTTATTAAGGAACACAACTATGATTTGAACCCAAATGAAAATTTAAAAATGAGTAAATTTAAGAAACTAAGTAGAAAAAAATTTTACAAAGGGAGAAGAAATTGGGTAAATGGGTAAGATTTTAAAAAAACAAAAGAAAGCAAAGAAGTTATGTTAGGAATTTATTATCTTATGTTGGAAGTATAGCTTGAATTCTTTGTTGTCTGCCACCTCAGCCTGTTTCTGGTATTTAAGAAAAATACACAAATATTTGCATTCTTTTGTGTAACTCAGAAGTCTAAAAAAGTGAGTTGGGTACATATTCTGCATTTAAGGTGCATGTTGATTCATGGAGGGAATTTATAAATAAATGGAGAATAATAACGCCTTTAAAGTAAGGCAGATTAGTAATTGTGGCCGTGCAGAGGGGCGTCAGTCAGGAAGTCAGTGACAGCGGCCTCCCGCTGAGTCTTAGGGTGTGGGTAGAGGTTGAGCGTGTGAGTGGGGCTCACTAAGGCAAGACATAGAGAGAACAAGGTGAGAAACGGTGTGAGGAAGAGTGAGTTGGACTTCTAGGCTACCTGAAGAAGCATAATTGATGGAAAGAAGAAAATCCAGGTCAAGGCAGGGTTTTATGACAAGCTGAGACGTTGGATCTTATATTACAGACAAATCGGGAAGGAGGCAGATATGTTGAGGATACATGTAATTTTATGATGTAAAATAGTGTTTACTGCCTTGAACATTGTAAGGAGCTAAAGGGGGAGAAGAGTGCTAGTTTATGTAGCTTGGTCTGGGGTGGCTGTCTGAGGAGCTGATGTAAACTCAAATGACACGTGGGAGAGCCACAAGGAAATCTGGGGGTAAGACCTTCCAGGCAGAGGAAACAGCAAGAGAACAATCAGAGAAGGCGTTTGAGGAAGAGTGGAGAGGCCACACTGATGGAATGAGTGGGTGTCCGCGGGGAGACAGTGGGAGGGGGGTGGTTTAAGAGGGAGCTGGCAGCCAAGATGGGCATGGCCCGAGAAAGGAGAGTGCTAGGCAGAAGGGGAGAAAGTTGGAAAAGGCTTCAAATGCAGTATTCAGGCAGCAGTAGTTGAAAATAGACAAATATGATGTTGATAGTAATAATTAAAACATTAAAAAATTATAACATAAAAAAAGGCAAAATAGTAAACAAATTACCTAATATTTATCATCCAGGTTCAATAACTACCTGGATTTACCACACTTGTTTTATTCTCCATTTGTAGAACGTAATAGGCTTGATCTGCTTATTAAAACCATACAACTGCCAAGATGGAATAAAGGGGGAAGGCTGTCATGATACTTAACCCTGCTTTTTGTTTCATGTTATTTTGTTTGAGACAGGGTCTTGCTATGCAGTTCAGGCTGGTCTTAGCCTCTGAGTGTTGGGATTATAGATGTGCATCACCATGCCTGGCAACCCTGTCTTGATCAAGGTCTGTTCCAGAAAAGCATAGCGTGTCCGTGGTGTCAGTTATGATTGTAGTTGTGCTAGTAAATACAGGACAAGTTTTCTTTGTCTGAGAGCTTGGGGCCAGAAATGTTTTAGATTTTAGATTTTTGGGGATTTTGGAATATTTACGTGTATGTAATGAGATAGCTTGGGGTTGGGATCCCAGCTAAACATAGAATTCATTTATATTTCTATATACTTTACATAGGTAGCCAGAAAGTAATTTTATGTAAATTTTTAGTACACCTTTGTTTTGACCGTGACTCACCACATGATATCAGCCATGAAACTCTCCTTTTTTTTTTTTTGTTTTGTTTTTCCCTTTTTGAGACAGGGCCTCACTATGCAGTTCAGGCTGGTCTTAAACTCACTTTGCAGTCCAGGCTTACCTTGGACTCACAGCGGTCTTCTTTCCTCAGCCTCCTGAGTGCTGGGATTACAGGCCTGTGTCACCATGCCCAGCTTTCCATTTATGAACTTATGACAGCATTCACGAAGTTTCAGACTTTGGAGCATTTTGGATTTTGAAGTTTTATAAACACCTCTGCTGGTATTATTAGAACTACTCCAGTGTTTGTCCTATTCATCTGGAGCTGAAGTTAACTGCAATATCTTTATGAGGGGTGTTCATGTTATACAGTACTTTCACATTTGATACTCAGAAGAGCTGTATGATGCATAGATGAGCTTAATATCATTTTATGAGAAGGAAAGTGAAAGTTATAGAACTAAAGTGACTTCTAAATGTTAAAAAGGAATAGAGATGCTTAAATCCATTTCTTCTATTTCTTTTCTTTCTTTCTTTCTTTTTCTTTTTTTGGTCTTTTTGAGACAGGGTTTCAAGGTGCAGTTCAGGCTGGTCTTGAACTCACTTTGTAGCCCAGGCTGGCCTTGAACTCGCAGCAATCCTCCTGCCTCAGCCTCCCAAGTGCTGGGATTACAGGCATGCGCCACCACACCTGGCTCCATTTCTTTCTGATACCTTGCTAGTTCCCCCTGAAACTTCATGCCTTCGGCTATTTACCCAATACCTTTGACCTGTGTTGAATTAACACTTTACTATAATTTTTTTATAGGGGGCAGGTACTGGGAATCGAACTCAGGACCTCATGCTTGCCAGGCAGGCACTGTGCCACTGAGATAAATTCCCAGCCCCACTTTGCTATAATTACAGTAAGCGTTTTTAGAAAGGTCATACTTTTGCTGAAACTGAAAGCACTTTCAAAGCCTGTTTGAATTACAAGTTTAATAGAATTGCTCTCTCTTTTTGTAGGCAAACAAAAATCTAAATAATTTCATCCAACACAGAAGGCATTTGTAGTTTTCAACTGGAACAAAATATGGTCTCTGTGCAGTTGCCTGAAAACATACTAACTAGAACAATTGGAGTGGAATATTTGTGGCTATTTCTCTCTTCTTTCATTCTGTTTACTTTCTTCACTGCTCTTTATAATTGACTGAAATTAAAAATTTAGCCTTTTAAATTGGAAGAAAATATAACAGATAGCCAGACAAAATATCTACTAAACACATATAATTAATGACCTGAGCATTGGAAATATTTCATAGCACTTTTTATTGCCTTTTAAAATAGCCCTTTTTTTAAACATCACAGATTTAAAAGACTGGAAAAATTTTAAGCTTATTATTACACCACTTTAGTTTTGTTTGCTCGGTGGTAAAGAATAATTTTAAATGTATTTTGGAAAATACAATGCTATGATAGTTAACTGATTGTGTCAGTTTGACTAAGAAATGCTCAACTAACTGAGTTCAGCATAGTTCTGGGTGCGGCTGAAGGGATTTTACTGAAGACAGAAGACCCAGCCTGGGTGTGACACCAGCCAGTATGAACAGAACAGGAGGAAGGAAGGCTCTATTTCTTCAGAGGAGCTCCAGTCTTCACCTTCACCTTGGACATCATTTCCTGGCTTCCAGCACAGAGCTTTCAGCCTCCAGCACAGACCCTTCAGCCTCCCGGCTCGAACCCTTTGCCTCCTGGTATGACTTGCATGGGACACTGCAGTGAGCTCCAGGCCTTTGATGGGATCCTGTGGGTCCTCAGGGCGCATGCACACTTTTTGCACTCTTCCACACCTGACTCTCGGTGGCCGTTGTAAGCCAATCTTGTAAATTCTTACACATTTGTATATCTTACATTAAATCTGTTTCTCTAGTGAACGCTGACTGCTACAGATTTTGGTACTGGAGTGGCTATAGAGAAACAGAATTTTAAAGATGAAATTCTTTAATGGCTTGAATGGTTCTTGGAGCTGCCTAATTTGATCAGATCAACGGTGCCATGGTCCCTCCTCTGATACTGTGGGAAGTACTGATAGTGCTTGGTATGAGCGATTTCAAATGCAGTGTAGATCCATTCTGATTTACCCCTTGGGGGATAGAAGGAATTTATCAAATCCATAGATAATATTGTGAAATATTTTTGATGGAGTGGGAAATACAATGATCCTGCCCAATTGCTCTGGACAAACTAGTGAAGGAAAATAGTGAGCTAAAGTCTTCTAACTGTGAGACAAATTAATAAAGGAAAATAAGAAGCAAAAATGCAAATTCGCAGCTCCAGACATACATAAAGAATGTAAAAGTTTTTAAGTGTCCAGAAAGAGACTCTCCTCTCCATTGGCCAGGATTCTAGAAATACAGCATAAGTTTAATGCTCAGCCTCGAAGGGTATCTGAAGTAAAGGTAAGGGGTCTGATCAGAAAAGAGGGGGATCCCATAAACTAGGATGGAAATGTTTGGGTGCGTGCACCGTGACAGGCCTAAGGTTTTTTGTTTTTCTTCCAGTACCAGGAATAGAACTCATGACCTTGCGTTTGCCAGGCAGGCGCTTTGTTGCTGAGCTAAATCCCCAGCCCAATCCAACTAAAACTTAAAGTCCTTCAACCTCAGTGAAATTTCTAGGAGTCCAGTGGCATGGGGCATGTAGAGATCCTCCTTCTAAGATAAAAGATAAGTTGGGCTCCCTCTACAACCAAAAGAGAGATGCAATGCCTAGTGAGCCTGTTTGAATTTCCAATGGTACTTGAAGTGTCAGTGGCAGGTAAAGATGCCGTTTTGAGTTTCTGGCAGGCCCCCTTAGGTGAAATGTAGTGGAGGCCTTTAGGGTTTTGGAACAAGGGTCTGCCATTGTCTGAAGACAACTCCTCTCCCTTTGAAAAACAGCTCTTCACCTGCTATTGGGCCTTGGTGGAAATGGAACATATGACCATGAGACACTAGGTTACCATGCTACCTGAGTTGCCCATTACAAGCTGGGTATTATCTGACTCACTGAGTCATAAAGTTGAGTGAGCACTGCAACAGTCCATCATTAAATAGAAACGGTACATACGTGATCAAGCCATAGCAGGTCCAGAGGGTACAAGTAAGTTAGCTGAAGAAGTTAGCCAGGTGCCTATGGCTCCTACTACTGCTATGTTGCTTTCTGTCTCAGCATGCACCTGTGGCCTCATGGGGTGATCATATGATCAGCTGTCAGAAGAAGGGACGGCCAGGGCCTGATTTATGCATGGTTCTGCATGTTATGCAGGAGCCACCTACATAATGGGATGTCCTCAAAGGACAGTGGGGAGAACTTTGGGCAGTGCACCTGGTAGTGCGTTTTGCGTGGAAGGAAAAATGGCCAGATAGGCAACTGTAGCCGATGGTCTCCCTGGATGGTCAGGAACTTGGAAGGAATGTGACTGGAAAATGGGTGACAAAGATATCTAGGGAAGAGGTCTGTGGATAGATTTCTCCATGTGGGCAAGGGATGTAAAAATATTTCCATCCTATGTAAATGCTTACCAAAAAGTGATCTCAGCAGAAGAGGATTTTAACAACCAAGCAGATAAGGTGACCCGTTCTATAGAGTGGCCAGCCTCTTTCTTTAGCCACCCCTGTGACTCCCCAGTGGGCTTATGAACAAAGTGGCCATGGAGGTAGGGATGGAGGTTAGTCATGGGCTCAGCAACATGATCTCCCACTTACCAAGGCTCATCTGGCTATAGCAACTGCTGAATGACTAGTCTGCCAGCTGTGGAGACCAACACTGAGCCCCTGATGGCACCATTCCCCAGAGTACTCAGCCTAGGACTTAGTGGCAGGTGATTATATTGGACTTCCTCCACCATGGAAAGGACAGTGCTTTCTCTTAACTGGGATAGACACATTTTGGATATGGATTTACCTTCCCTGCACATAATACTTTTGCCAAAACTACCATCTGTGAACTTACAGAACACCTTATCCACCATCGTGGAATTCTACACAGCATGAACTCTGACCAAGGAACGCATTTATGGCCAAATGAGGCAGTGGGCTCATGCTCATGGAATTCACTGGTCTTACCGTGTTCCTACCATCCAAAAGTAGCTGGATTGATAGAAAGGTGGAATGGTCTTTTGAAGACAGTTACAGTGCCAGCTAGCCTCCTAAGCTACTGCCTCAGTAGCTTATAGTGCTGGGCTGAGGTTCCTCAAAGGTTGTGTGTGCTTTGAATCAGCATCCACTGTATGGTACTGTGTCTCCCATAGCCAGGATTCATGGGTCCAGGAATCAAGGGGTGGAAGTGGGAATGGTACTACTCACCATTACCCTCAGTGATCCACCAGCAAAATTTTTGTTTCCTGTTCCCAGGACCTTACGCTCTGTTGGCTTAGAAGTCTTAG
The DNA here is from genome assembly GCF_000276665.1 of Chinchilla lanigera. Lineage (NCBI taxonomy): Eukaryota > Metazoa > Chordata > Mammalia > Rodentia > Chinchillidae > Chinchilla > Chinchilla lanigera. Next base: position 7,269,023 of record NW_004955471.1, read on the forward strand.
TTCCAGAGGAGGGAAGGCTTGCAACAGGCAGGAAGCACAACAGTACCTTTGAACTGGAAGCTAAGACCCCCATCCCTCTCGGCCATTTTGGTCTCATGCCCCTGGGTAAACAAGCTAAAATGGGAGTCGAGTGTTGCCTGGGGAGATTGACACAGAGTATGAAGGGGAAACTGGACTATTACTCCAGAATGGAGGAAGGGAAGATTGCATGTGGAGTGCAGGAGAACCCTTAGGGCACCTCCAGTGTTACCATGCCCTGTCATTAAGGTCAGTACGGAACTACAGCAACCAATCCAGGTTAGATGAAGAATGATTCTGAATTTTCAGGAATGAAGGTGTGGGTCACCCTTCCAGGGAAAGAATAAAGATATGCTGGGGTACTTGCCAAAGGCCAAGGGAGTACAGAATGGGTAATAGAAGAAGGTAGTTCTAAATACCAGCTACAACTCCATGATCAGTTACAGAAACAAGGATTATAATTGTAAAAGGTCTCTCTTAAAATGCTTCCTGTATAACACATTGATGGACTTAACACTGGTTTGTTAAGTATTGTTCAACTCATGTTAGAATGTTCAACTGGCTAGGTGTGGTGACCCAAGCTTGTAATCCCAGCACTCAGGAGACTGAGGCAGGAGGATCACTGCAAGCTCCAGGCCAGCCTGAACAACAGCGTGAGACCCTGTCTCAAAAAAAAAAAAAAAAAGTTAAACTTATGAAATATTAGGAGTAAGCATCACCCAAAGAAAACTTGCCATCTATTCTGGGAAGGGATTCATGTGTTTTTGTTTGTACGCAGGATGTATGAATTTGTCTTTGTATCAGGAGACTGTGGTTTAAGGAAATGAATCTGGTTGTCCATTTGATAAAGGGTAGATTGTGGTAGCTGACTGTGTCAACTTGAGTAATAAATACCCAACCAAACTGGGTTCTGGGTGTGGCTGAAGGGATTTACTGAAGATAGAAGACGCCCCCTGGGTGTGAGTGACACCAGCCAGTACGCTTGTAGCCTGAATGGAGTAAAAGGGAAATGAAGAAGGAAGACTCGCTTCTGTTTCTTCAGAGGAGCTCCAGTCTTCACCTTCACCTTGGACATCATTTCCTGGCTTCCAGCACAGAGCTTTCAGCCTCCAGCACAGACCCTTCAGCCTTCCAGCTCCGACCCTTTGTTTCCTGATTCGACTTGCTCAGGACACTACAGTGAGCTTCAGGACTTCGAGTGAATCCTGCGGGCCTCCAGTGCACGGACAGCCCTTTTGCATTTTTCCACACCTGACTCTGTGGGCGGCCATCGTAAGCCAATCTTGTAAATTCTTATATATTTGTATATCTTACATTAAATCTGTTTCTCTGGTAAGCACTGACTGATGCAAACACCTTATGTAGTTCTACAAGACAAGTTCTGTCTGTATGTGTGTGTATACTTCTACATGTACACATGTATACACACTATTTAAGCTGCTGAGTTTGTTGTAACTTGATGTGACAGCAGTAGAAACCTATATAGGTTAGCAGAGCCTGTGATTGTATTTCAGGCACCTCTGGAGCAGCGGTGTAATGTAAAGGTTAATTCAAGCCAGACAGCTAGGTTCAAATCCCAGTGCATCATTTGCTAGTTGTGTGTCATCAAGCAAATTTCCTGAAATTATTAATGATAGTATTAAGTCAGAGAGTGTTTATGAGTTTACATGAGATAATACATACAAGATAAGTAGAATTAAATCAGTTAATGTGTGAAAAACAAATAGTGCATGGTACATGATAAGTACTGATTGTTAGCTCTTGTTGTTAGCTTTATTTGCAAGAGGATGCATTATTTAATTTTTTAAAATTCCTTATCTAGTCCTGAGTCTACTCATCTGTAAAATTGGGAGAATCATGTTTATGCTACAAGGCAGTTGTGAGAGTTAAATAATTTATGTAATATTCTTAGCACAGTCCCTGGTAAGTGCTCAATAAAAGTCAGCTTTTTTAGTGATTACTGTTAGTTTCAGAGTAGGGAACCATGGAGCTGTCAAACAAGTTTCATAGCATTCTGATGCTTTGTAAAGGTACTATGCCATTTCAAAGTTAGCATCTGATAAAATTATTTATGAAGATACTGAAAAGCCTTCTTAAATTTATCTGCCTTTTGATTGTAAGTCTGATGTCAGACTCCTATGTTGCAAGCCGATGGAAGCAGCTCCAGCTCATTTACTCAGAAAAGGGATTTACTAAGAGAATCCAGAGGTGCCACCTGGTTTGGGAAAGCAGAATAAGGGACCATTGCTGCTGTTGCTTAGCATCAGACACTGCAGCCTGCACTGACAGCACCTCTAGTCCTGGTGACTGGATGCTTCAGTAGTCCTGTGGCTTTAGTTAACCCAGGAGTTTCATCTTGATGTAATTATTGCTGTTGAGTTCCTTGAGGTCCTTCTTGCTTCTTAACCCGTTTCTGATACCTTTTTTTTTCCTTTTAAAGGAGGAAAAGTTTATTTTGACTCACTTGTTGTATAGGTTTCAGTCTATAGTCAACTGGCTGCATGGCAGGGCAGCATGGTAGAGGGGCATGGCAGAGGAGGAACAGCTCATGGCATGGTGGCGGGAAGCAAAGAGCTGTCAAGGGGGTGGGAGATAGACCCTGCCAGGCCACACCCACCTCCTCCAACCAGGCTTCACCTCCCAAATCACATCTAGCTATAAACTCATCAGTGACCAATCCACTGATAGGTATCATGCTTACATGATCTAAATACCTCTCGAAAGCCACTTATGCACACATAAGGCTTTAGGGAGATAGCTGGATATAAATCATCGTATTCTGGCCCCTGAGCCCCAAAAGATTCGTACCCATCCTTTTATGCAAAATACATTTTGTCTGTCTCTAAGAGTTGCCAGAATCCTAACAGTTTCAGCAGTGTTGAAAAGTCTTAAGTCCGGAGCCTCCGAGATTTAAGGCAAATTCTTAGCTGTGACCCCTGTAAAAATAAAAAGAAAGTTGAGTACAACTGACATACAAAGACACAGGATAAACATTCCCCTTCAAAAAAGAGAAATAGGATAGAAAGGAATGGGGTCCAAGCAAGACCAAAACCAGGGCAAATATTAAATCTTCTAGGTGCATGTTCAGCACACGGAGCAAATTTTAGATGTGAACTCCAGAAGGCTTGGGCAACCCTGCCTCTCTAGCACTGTTGCAGTGTGGGGTTTTCCAAGGGGAAAAATACAATTCAGGACCCATATTTTATAAGATTATAATAGTCACCCGAAGAATCATACACAAAAAGAGAGTGCAGGAAATTATCCATACACTGAAGACCAAAGAATCCAGCTGAGGGCCTGGCATGAATCTAGAGCCTATGACAATGGCTCATGCAGGCCTGTTTCATGGATCTGTGCTGGGAAGGCCCAAAGGTCATTGGTGGAACCTAGAAAGTCTGTGCCAGTGGATGAAGGATCTGTGCTAGTGGGCTGAGGGATCTAAACTGGAACCAGGAAGTGATGCTCAAAGTAAGAACCGGAACTTCCCTGGAAAGTACCACAGCCATCCTCAGCAACAGTGAGGTCCCGAGCTCCTCCAGTGAAGAGGAAAGCCAAGTTCCTATGAGGGACAGCCAAAGTGAACCATAGCCATTCTTAGTGACAACGAGGTCCTGAGCTCCTGCAACAAGAACAGCCAAGTTCATCAGGAAAGCCAGCATGACAAGATACTCCAGCAGAATACCCCAAGAGAACCGACAATTCCCCAACAGCTTCCAAACAGGCTCTTGAGCTCCCAACAGCTTCTACACTTCTCCAGTTTTGCCTCTTACGCTGCCAGCAGCAATCCTCAGGTGGCCCCCCCACACCCAGCACCAGGCTGGCTCAGTTCAGCTGGGTATTACAAATTGACCACCAGTTGTCAATCCACCACAAGTTCTGCTGGAGAGTGTAGTCCACATGCCTTCTTTCTTGGGCTGGCCTTGCTCAGTCCTTGCAGCTTTCCTTAGAGGTTCAAAATTCCTGGGTTTTCTAACATCAGGGGTCTCCACTGCACATTCAACTTCACTTCTTATGGCTTCACACACTGCCCTCTTAGGGGTACACTGCCTGGCATCCCAGGCCTTTTGCTGAACTCTGGTTGGAAGCCTTCATGACCCCACAATTCTTGTATTCTTCACGTGCCTAAAAACAGCACCATGTGGATGACGCCATGGTCTGCCACCTGCTGGAGCCAGTTTTCCTTCTGTCACATATGTCGGGCCTGGGTGGCTGAGCACCAAGAACTCACTCTCAAAGAACAAATTCCCTAAATTGCACACCATTCTAGAGCATGGTGCCCTGAGGCGCTCTTCTAAAAGGAAAGTCTCACTTTTGTGATTTTAAGCCTTTGAAGGGTGGAACCTTACTGGTTTTTCACATTCCCTCAAGGTATTTTTACTTTGTCCTATGACGAAATAATTGGCTTCTTTTTAGTGCTAGGAGGAAGCACTAAAAGCACTTTCAAGGAGGAAGCCCTAATCTGCTCTGTCTTTGCAGTTCCCAACAGTACAGGAGCTTCCTTTCCTTTGAAGCTCAGAAACTTTTTAAATCAGCTGTACCTTTTTTGCTTAACTTTCAAATCAGAGCTGCCTAAAAGCCCCCATACAACCACCTCAGCATTATCCTGCCTTGAAATTTCATCTGCTAGATTAATTAGCCCCGTGCCCTTAATCTCAGTCTCCCACAATGTCTCAGGACAGTAGCAGATGTAGACAAATTTTCTACCAGAGCATAACACATATGGCCTGGAGCCCAGCTGACCATGCAGTCCTGTTCCCACCCGAAACTTCCTCTCCTGGTCTTTACGGGCTACATTCTTAGCAGCATTCTGGTTGCCAATTAGCATTTCTTTTCAGTTAGCATTAAAATTCTTATCAGCATTCTAAATGCCAATCAGAGTCTTCCATCAAGGTTCACTGACATAATTCTAGGGCTGTTTCTCCGGCTGGCATCTCCAAACCTTTCCAAACTCCTCCTTCAAGCCAATTCCAAAGGCTTCTGAGCAATATGCTCAAGTAGCTTTAACATAATAAAAATATAACTCCGGGCCTGCTAGATGTCAAATGTGCTGAGTTCATGTCCCCTGAATATCAAAGAATACATTCCAAGGAACAAAGGAGGTTAAGAGTAGGAAAAGTTTATTAAGAAAAAGCTCCTGAGAGGAAGGGTCCTGAAAGGGGTTGTCACGGAGGCTCTTTGCCAGGGTTAATTTGTACAGCAAAATCACAATGTGGGTACAACATGATCAAACTACAGTCAGCCTTTAGTATTACAAGTATAGCTGGTTAGCTAAAATGGATCCAGTAGGGAAATGAGTCACATAGCAAGGGCATATAGATGATCAGAGGAATTCTTGGAAAGGGAGAGAAGTGGGTCCAGGTGTTCTGGTCACCCACATAGGTGTCTGATGACTCGGCCCACTAGACCAGGTGGTGCTAATTATAGTATGATTTCAAATTGCCTTTTTTTCTCTAGGGCGGCGTTTAGGCCTTGCTATTGCTTCTCCATCCTGATGCTTGGCTCTCTTCAGATTTATCTCCAGCTACAATTCTGATGTCTCAGTTTTTTTTTTTGTGCTAGGCCCTCAGTGACATTATTAATTTCTCTCCAGCTTAGCTGTCTATAATTACATCATCGCAGCTACCCCACCTCTCTGGGACCAAACTCTATCTTAGTTCCTTTCTCATTGCTGAGACACAATACCCTATATCCGCAACTTAAGGAAGAAAGGTTTATTTTGGCTCACAGTTTGTAGAGGTTTCAGTCCAGAGTTAGCTGGCTCCAAGGAAGGGTGGCATGGCAGAGGAGAAAGCCAGTTTCTGATATTCTAAGTCTGGGGCAAGTGCCTTTGACTGGCAAAGCTAGGTGATACAACAGTGCTCTACATAGCACTTATACCCCACAACAGTGCTGTGGTGTAAATACCATCATTGCACTGAGGGAAGAGAGCTTTAGAAACTTGCTTAAGATTCACACGAAGGAAATAGAAGAGTCATGAATGGAACAAAGCATTCTGTCTGGCTCCTGATACTTGTCAGACAACCTGGTATTTGCATCTTTCATATAATATGAGGCAGGTTCTGCCTTTCCCCCAAGGCTCAAAGTGTGGCTTTTCCCAGCACTGAGAGAGGGCTGGGGCTAGGGAGTCAGAAAGAATGAGCTATATGTAATGCTTGGCACATCAGTTATGTCTCTGTTGCTGTTTTGAAAGATCTAAGATGAGTAATGAGGATTTTTTTCATGATTGCATTACACACTCTGCTATTTGCCATTGTCTTGGCACCCTCTTGGAGGCAGTACTTACGATTTTCAGGCTTTGTGCCAAACAGGAATATGTTTCTAAATGACGCTTAGGCCAGTGCAGTCACTTTTACAGTGAGAGAATACTGGCCTAATCTATTTTTTGTAGTTTGGCTATATTTTGGAAAATGACAAGCTTTTTTTGCTGCTGTATTGCAGTCCACCAGCAAGTTGGTCCCTTTGAGAAAGCTATCAGCCCATAGTTTTATGGGGTTAACAAACATTCTAGGGAATTTAGAGTTAAAAAGTGGACCTGTGTTCAAGGGTATGAAATTAAGACACATCAGGAGACGACGAGGTTAAAAAGTCAGCACCTCTTAAATGAAAAACGTATTTAAAAAAAAAAAAAAGTGGGTCATAGGAAACAGAGATAGAAATTTTACAAATGGAAAGAGGATCCAGAAATGGAAAGAGGGGGAAGGGAGGGAAGAGGAAGGGGAATAAAGAATTCAGATATGTTCGGTACATGGGTACCTACCCCTAAGGTGAATATAAATATTATATCCTGCAAACACTGACGCAGAATTTTTTTAAAAGTCAGCTTCAGAGACTTATGTGGCCAGTGGAAATACCAAGAAGCCAGAGCCAAGAAAAGCAAGATCATTAAAATCAGTCCCGCTGAGACAAGGGAGCAGTTTTCGTGCTGTAAAACCCAATTAGGAATTTTTCCAAGTGACAAGGAACAAATTCCAGGTGCTAAGGAACAAATGCATGCGTAGAGTAGTCACTAAAGCAACCCGTATAAAGTCACATTTATTTTATTGCTGTAGTAAAAGCCTCACCCAGAGGCAGAGACCTAAGATGGTTTTGAGATGTGTTACGTGAAGAGGCATAACCACAGAGAGTACAGTGCTGCTAAAACGCCGCCTGTACGTGCAATGACATCAAGAGGCCAAGTCTGACCAGGCATGTGGCACATACTGTAATCCCAGCATGCTGGGATGCTGAGGCAGGAAGATTGCAAATTTGAGTCCTGCCTGGATAACATAGCGACTTCGAGGCCCTTTCTGAAAATAATGAATTTTTTTAAAAGGTGGATATTGCTCAGCCTGGGTTCAGTGCTTAGTGTGGAGTTGCTCTGTGGATGGATTTTGGGCTTGCAGGAAAAATAAATTATTTGGGGTTAGAGATGATAAAAAGGAAATTTACCTGTTTTCAGAATCAGTTCATTGAAATAAAATTTGCATATGATAAAAATGCATCTGTTAAATGTACAACTCAAGGAGTTTTGATGAATGTGTTAGTTTGGGAAACCATGAGGACAATCAAGATGCAGTACATTTCCATCACTCTAGATGTTTCTAGTGTCCTTTGGCAGTTAATCTTTTCCTTCACTACCCTTCTCTCAGGTGACCCCTGATCTGTCATGACAGATCAGCTTTGTGTATTCTGGAAGGCTATATAAATGTAATCATATATTATGTATTCCTTTGTATTTGGTTTTTTGGACTCAGCATAATTTTGTGAGGTTACTCAGGAGTAGTAGTGTGTATCAGTATGTCATTCCTGTTTATGGTTGAGGAATATTCCATTGGATGGCTATACCACAACTTATTAATTCAGGAAGCTGTTGATGGACCTTTTATCCTCCAGGATTTAGGCTCTTGTGAGTAAGACTGCTCTAAATACTTGCATACAAGTCAGGATATTTGTTTTCTCTTTGGTGTATGCTTAGGTGTAGAATGGATAAATGGTATAATTAGTTGTATATTAACTTGTATAAAAAGTTGCTGAACAGCTCTCCAAAGTGAGGTACTTTTTAACATTCATTCCCTCCAACAATCTATTAAAATTCCAGTTGGTCTTCTCTAACACTTGGTATCTTACTGTGGTCTTAATTTGTATATCTTTGTTAACTAGTGATATTGTGTATCTTTTCACTTACTTGCCTTTTATGCTTTTATTCTACAAAATGCCTTCAATTTTTGACCATTTTGAGTTGTTTTCTTACTGAATTGCATGAGTTATTTATATATTTTGAGTACTGGTCTTTTGTCATTCCTATAGATATAGATACATAGATATATTTTCTCCCCAGTTTGTAACTTAGCTTGCCATTTTTTAATGATATCTTTTCTAAGTTTTTGGTTTTGATGAAGTCTGAGTTACCCGTGTTTTTCTTTTTATTGTTTTTGCTTTTTATGTCTAAGAAATGTTTGCTTCCCCAAGGGCAGGACTCAGTCCTCTTCCACCCGTAATAACCACTGTTCAGTTTATTGTCCTCATCACTTGGATTAAGTTCATTGTGTTTTGTAGCAGTACTTTATTCTGTTTTACTGCTTTGTGGCATTCCATTGTACGATGATACCACAATTTACTTGGTGGGCATTTGTTTCAGTTGCTTCCAGTTTTTGGCTACTATGAATAAAGCACCTCTGAATACTTACACCATTCTTGTCTTTTGAGGGACATACGCATTTATTTTTCTCAGGAGTGGAATTGCTGGATTGTTATGCATACACTTAAGCTGTTTAATAATACAGCTAAATCAGATTCCAGTGCAATTTTGACTAGTTTTTACTTGGATCAGCAGTGTCTGAGTACATTTGCTTCATGTACTTGCTAAGACTTGGTTTTTGTCAGTTCTAGTTTTGGCCATTTTAATGTGTGTGTTGTGTCTGGTTTGTGGTTTTACTCTGCATGAGAAGTTGAACTGAATTATTCTGTAGCTCCTTCCCAATACTAAAGTTTTCTGTTTGTCTGAAAGAGTAACAAAGGTTATGGTTGAAGGTGCAGCATGTAACACAAGTCCTTAAATAAGAGCAGGCATTCTTGGGTTTTTATGTATATATATGACAGACGCTTACTTGTATAGCTGATTTTGCTATATTTACCTTCCTCCTTTTTTTTTGGACATGCTTATAGTAGTGGTTCTCATTGGCTGCACATTTGAATCACCTCATGAATGTATAAAAATAGTTGAAAACCTTACGGGCCATTCATATAGGAGCTTACTGGAACCTGTCACTAACTAATGACTGCTGTGGAGTAATTAAAAGCCCCCCAGGCAGTTCTGAGATGTAGGAGTTTGAGAATCATTGGCACACATGAATGAAACCTTCCACTCCCACTAGAGGACTTACGTATACTTTGGGACCACAACTATAAAGTCTTTATTCAGTTTGTGCCCTGTTTACATACCCCCAGCTTTGATCCATTGAAAAGATTCAGGAAACTAATTCTCAGCTTTTTCTGTTTTGGTTGTACAGCATATTAATAATGTTCCAGGTCAGTTCCATGCGCATATTTTTGCTTTATGTATCTCTTTGTGTTGTAAAACTAATTCTGCCTTTAAAGCATCTTCAGCTACATGTGAATTGAGACAGCCACTCACCATTAAAATAAATGTATTTTTCTATAGCACATAAAGCCACAAAGTATTTGATCTGCTCTGATCTTATCCTTATACATGGCTATGGAATTAGAGTATACTTGGAATTAACAGCACGAAAGAAAAGGGGTGTTATTTAATTGTTACCTTGTAAAATAAAAGGTGAATAAAATATGTTCAGCTTGTTTTAATCATCTCTGGACAAATAGCGTCATAATCTGGAATGTGATATCCATGTATTGGATTTTAAAAGTTTGCTTACAGAAATTTAGGTATACAGTGAGTGTGCCTAATATTTATATTCTAACTTTGAAATAATTCAGTGGTACCTGCAGCTGCCTTTATTGACCAATCAGCTGATGGTTAAATTTTCAAGAATTTGTAATGCAGCTTTTAAACATTTTTAAGTACCCTAAAGTATATAAAAAACGTAAGCTGCGTAAAAGCATGACTAAGTCCTATATTAAAAACAAAGGCAATACTCAAAACAAACTAGTTTCTAAATATTCTACTGTTGTCTGCTCTGGAGACTATCTCTGTGGTATTTCTGTGTGGTTGATACTGAATTTGGGGTACCCCTACTGCTACATGTCCTTTCCTGTCTGGATTCAGTGAGATCATGTTGGAAGCTTGAAACTGCCCACAGTGAGAGCGTTGACACCACAAAAATAGACAAATAGTAAAACCACGACTGTTTGTTTGTTTGTAGAACCAGCTGTTAAGCACCTTTTAGCACACTGGAAGCATCATTCTTTTTTTGTTTTGTTTTGTTTTTTTGTTTTTTTTCC
>NW_004955471.1:7280508-7293545 GCF_000276665.1 Chinchilla lanigera
GCTGTCATTCTTAAGGCTCTTACTCCGCCTCTGTATTGCTGGAAAGCCTTTTTCTCTTTCCACAACTTTAATTCAGATCTTATTTCTTATCTGGACTGTAAAATATCCTCCCAAATAGACTTTCTTCCATTCAGTCTTTCTTTTCTGTCTAACCTCTAAAATAAATTATGATCAGGCATTTCTGCTCTCTCTTTCTTTCAGTTTTTTACTTTGTTCTTTACTGTAGGAACTGGTTGGTCTCTCGGTGTACCCTGGGGGAGGAATGGCTGAGGGAATGAGGAAGAGATAGACTAGAGACAGAGCTGCGTCAGGTGGACGCCTCTTCACTGGATGGGCAAGGGGACTAAACAAAAACAGTAGGGGCGTTCTAACTTGCACAGTTACACCCCTGCAGAGTTAGGGTCCCGAGACACAAGGTTGCTAGGGACTGATGACCGAATTGTCCAGGCGGGATGCTTTCCTCAGGACGGAGGCAGCCCGACTGCTTTCGGCGCTGTGGCCTTGTCTTCCCTGCACACCTGTGACCGGTTTCCAGCTCCAGCTGCTCCCAACATTTTACACTCTCATTTTTTTCTCCCTACATTTCTTCTTTCCTGCATGTTAATGTACTTGATTATTTGAATGTTTTTAGAATTCCATATTCTTTTTCCTAGTAATTCACCTACTGTTTGTATTCTAAAGTTTTCGTGTTTCACTTTTAATTATATGGCTTCACTTAAAATGTTAAAATATTGTGCCCTGTGGGCTATACTTCTCTCACGCCAGTGCTTGTTCTTTTATTTTCCTCCCCTTGTTCTTTGATATTAGGCACCTCGGAAGGCAACGTTACAGTGTTTGTTGCCAGCAGTTATATGGTTTATGAAGAGATTAAGAGGAAGAGGCAAGAAGAGAAGTAGTATTGTGTGTTTACTCAAGGATTTATTTACTTTTTTAGTTCCTCGTGGTTCCTTTCTCAAGATTTATATTTCTGATTTTATTTGTCTTCAGCCTGAAGAACTTCCTTTAACATTTCTTATAATGTAGGTCTTGTGTTACTGAATTCTCTTAGTTTTAACTAAAATGTTTTTATTTCCTTTTATTCTTTTTTTTTTTTTGGTCCAGTACCAGGAATTGAACTCATGACTTTGCGCTTGCCGGGCAGGCACTGTGCCACTGAGCTAAACCCCCAGCCACCCATATTTCCTTTTATTCTTAAAGTGTATTTTTTTTTGAGTGTAGTATTCTGGGTGAATAGTTTTCTTTCATTACTTTCAAATGGTCCGTCCTTTCTCTTCTGGCCTTTGTAAATTCTCTGGTGACGTCAGCCATTAATTGATCTCCTTGTTGGTTTCCTGGAATTAATATTTTTCTCTTGCTACTTTTTAAGTTAGCTCTTTATTTTTGGATTTACTATTTATTTAGAGGCAGGGTCTCACTGTGTAGTTCAGGCTGCCCTTGAACTCACTCTGTAGCCCAGGCTGACCGCAAACTCTCAGTGATCCTGCTGCGTCAACCTCCCGAGTGCTGGGATTACAGGCGTGCGCCACCACACTCAGCTATTTTTGGTTTTAAATACAGTCAGCACCACATAATGATGTTTTGGTCAGTGACAGTGGTCTGCTCAGATCCTGTCTTAGTTTTTGTAGGTGTACTACGGTATCGGAAGATCAGAACTGCCTGGCTTATTTCTCAGGTGTGACTCTGCTGTGAAGCAGCACACAGCTCTAGTTAGATGGTGACATGCCTCGGCCTGGCCTTAGTGTCCATTTTCCATTGTGTGTTTTGAGCATCTTGTGTCTGCACAGTTTCCTCTTAAGAAACTTGGGGAATTTTGGACCATTAATTCTTCAAGTATTTTTTCTGTGTAATTTTCTTCCTCCTATCCTTGTGATATTTCAGTTACATATATGTTGGACCATTTAATCTCGTCTAACCGGTCTCTAAATCTCTTTTTTCTTCATTCTGCTTCAGTGTTCTTTACCTTGGTTAATTTATTTTGATTTGGCTTGGTTTCTCTAGAATTTCTTTGTTACTGTTTTTTCCCTGTAGTGCAGGGGATGGAACCCAGGGCCTCACATATGCCAGGCAAGCTTCTGCCCCTGAGTTACATCCCTGCCATGAGCTTCCCTTTTTCCACTGAGATTTTTATTCACTAAACATACTTCATTTTATTTAACTGAAGATAGTAATAGTTTCTTTAAAACTCAGTTTCAACATCTGGTTCCTCTCAGACTAGATTTTTTTTTTCCCCTTAACGTGTTCTTTTTTTTTTTTTGTCCTTTATATGTCTAGTAATTTTGGATTGGTTTTGAACATTGAGGTGTGGAACTCTGGATTCTGTTATTTTTGTCCTATAATATTGTCTCCTTTGTTTTAGTAGATAATGTTTCTGGGTTGAGTTTATGTTATAACATGTTTGTTTGTTAGTTTGTTTGTGTTTTGCAGTGATTCTGTCCCTAGGGAGTGTTTCAGACAAGGCCTTTATTCTAGTGGGCACCATTGTTGAAATTTTAGTTGTATATGTCCCTGCATCTGTAATACTTTTAGAATCTTTAGTGATTAAGAAATGAGAGGGAAGGAATAAAGGGTAGTTGTTTTCTGTGAGAAGTAGAATAAATTGCTTAGTTTATTTACTTAGAAGTTTTTAAATTTTTAAAGTAGGAGGAAATAATTTTCATGATCCTTTAAATATATGAGATTCTCCTTGTAGTCAAACTTTTAAAAGAATCATGATGGGCAATTTTTTTAACAACCATGATTGGTGTTCTGTTATTATTTAGTCTCTGAAAGAAATTTGTATTTTCTGTTGTTATAAAATTAACAAATACGTTTTTAAATATTATTCTAGAACTCTAAAGCCAGAGTATAAAACTTAATTCTCCTAGTATGGAGGTTTACATTTTCTTTTTATACTGAATAAACTCTTCCTTTAGAAAAAAGTTCACTTAAAAGCCCGTTAAATACGAAAGGAAAAACAGCTGCAACAGATGAGTTAACAGCCAAGCCTGGCTTTCTGTAGCATATTCCTTCTAACTCTACGTAGTGATCTGTCATAATAGAGAGGCAAGGATAGTGCCCACTGGTACTTGTAACAAGGAGTTTGTTTTTGATAAGTAAATTCAGATTGGGTGCAGTGAAAACATCTAGGTGCATTTTTTATTCTATTACCAGCATGTTCGTTACGGAAGTAGTAGGTAGGTTGCAGTTCTAAACTGGTGGCTAGTGAATATTAACTGGTGATAAATGCGCTCTTGACTGTGTGCCTTTTTGTGGTTTGTTATTAGTGTGGCATTTTTTCCCTCTTTTTTTTTTTTAAGGAGTCTGCCATGGCTCAAGAGTCTCCCAGAAATTCAGCAGCAGAAATTCCAGTGACCAGTAATGGAGAAGTGGATGACACTCATGAACATGGCTTTAATAGGGTAAGAACGTTTTTTCTATAAATGCAAAGAATTGTGAAAAGCCTTTAAATGTTGAGAGGAAAGTAATAGACAACCTTTAATATGGGAATATTTTCTTAAAGTGGTTTCTCTGTTAGTTTTTTGAAATAGGGTCTCACTGTGTAGCACAGGCTGGCCTAAACTCACAGCAGTCCTCCTGCCTCAGCCTCCTGAGTACTGGGGTTACAGGCGTGTGCTACCCTGCCCAGCTTTCTTAAAGTGGTTTTTGCCAGTAGTCTAATGCTCTTATATGGGGATGACAGAGTAGGTCATGATAGTTATTGGTCAAGATTAAGTTAAGGCCATATTCTTTTTTTGTTTGTCTCATTAATAGGCCAGAATGAGAGTATGTCTGATGATTTGGGCATATAAATTTATAAAACTACTTAATTTTGTCACAAGGAAAAATATTAGACATAGATCATCTTTTAAAAATTGGCATTGTCTAATCTCTTTCCTAGGTGTCATTAGTACATAATTTCTTAGTAGCTGCTCCTGGTTTTGCTGTTGGCTTTTTCAGGTCACACTTGACTCAGAAGGAGAAGAAACTCGGGTGCTTTTTTTTTAAAGGCTGGGGATTGAACCCAGGGCTCTGTGCATGCAAAATGCGCAGGTTCTACCACCAAGTCACACCTGCGCCCCGACCCAGTGCCTTTTTTGATCTCCCTATGAGTTGAAACTTAAGTTGAATGCATTTTAGTGAGAACACCATGGTGTGGAGATAATTTGGGTTCAGATTTGTGCCGTGCCATTTCTAGCAGTATAACCGTTAGCTAGTGTTTATTTGATCTCTTCTACTTTTTATTTCAGTCATGAGAATCTTATTTACTCTCTTGAGGATATTAACATTAAATAAGTAATATGCCTGATAGAGTCTTAGAAATGATAATTATTATTTCTGGAGATGTTCACATTAAATGTCCTGTTTCATGACATTTGGTATAACTTTATAACTTGAAAATGTAGTTTTCATATTATTGAAAAAGTAATGGTTGAAAGATTCTTAAATTATTTTATAAGACTCCTTGCTTCATATGTTTAAGAATAAAGTCCTTTAGTTTGACAGAAGGCGATGTCTCAGTTCAGGATTTCTCTATCTCATGCTATTGACGTTTGAGCTGGATAATTCTTTGTTGTTGGGGGTCGGCCTGGGCATTATAGGCTGCTTAGCACATCCCTGGCCTCTTCTACTGGGTGCAGAAGTGCTCTATAGCTGTGGAAAGGAAAAATGTCTTCAGGTGTTGCTAAGTGTAGCCCAAGGTAGGGAGAAACTCACATCTGGTTGGAAACCACTGTTTTAGAATAATCAGTTTAATTGGTATTAGAAAAGTTCATTGAATTTCTTTTTGTCTCAACAGTCTCTTGAAAGGAACTAACGTGTCTTCAAGCTTTATGTCTTAGTCTGTTTTCTGTTGCTATAACAATACCTGAGACTTGGATAATGTATACAGAAAAGAGGTTTATTCACAGTTCTGAAGGCAGGAAGTTCAAGGTCAGGCAGCTGCATCTGGCAAGGGCCTCCTGGTACAGCAGAACTTGACGGATAGTGTCATGGGTGGGAATGCTTACATGAGTGGCAAGTGCATGTGGAAGAGGCCGGGACAGAGGGAGTGGGATGCTTTGTAAGCACTATGTGAGCGACTTAATTCAGTCACGTGAGAAAGACACTGCTCCCTCTTACAGGCCTTACTGCCCAACGCTGCGACCTTCGCAACCAGATCTCCATGAGTCTTGCCACCGACAGAGCACATCTAAGCCGCAGTGTTGTTTTGCTTTGCTTTTGCTTGCAAGTGCTTTAACGTAGGTTCTGTGTACCTGTGGCCAAAAGTAAAGTGATTACTAGGTGATTCTTAAGTCCTGAGCACACAGAGGACATTTTTGCTTCAGGTTTTAGTCTAAGAGATACCTACATAGTAAGGAAACTCAAGTTACCATCATTATCCTTTACCAGTTGCTCTATAACTTTCTATTTGTATATTCATTAGACCAAGACTGTAGTCCCTTCTGTGATTTTATTCTGTATTGAGTAATGTTATATATCAGGCAACGCACTGGGGATATAGCAGTGGATAAAAGTACCTGCCATCAAGGAGCCAGCTTACTGAAAGACAATCTGGTGAAAGCAAAGGACCTCTACCAAGGAAGGTGCAATATGTACACAATGTTGCAGAGGCTGAGGGTGTAGCTTAGTGATAGCACAAATTCTGTTTCAGCACCAAAAAAAAAAAAAAGTTGCATGTAGTGTTGGGAAAGTCACCCGCCACATTCAGTCTGTTCTTTTTCTCGCTGTTCTTTGTTATTGGGGAAGAGCTGTTACACAGTAAAAAGCACAGCTATAAAGTGTACAGCTCAGTGGAACCGTCACCCAGATGAAGGTGGAGACCATTCCCAGGCCCTCAGAAGGCCCCTCCCAAGTAACCACCATTAATCTAAACCCACTATAGATTGCTTTGGGCAGTTCCTGAAGTACATGCCAGCAGTCATCCCTCAGTACTCTACCTGTGAGATGTATTAATCTTGTCATTTATGGCAGTATTTCATCCTTTTTAATTGTGCTGCTTCTGCTGAGTTCTTTACCCAAGAGTGAATCTGCCAGGTCATGACTCTAGCCAGGTGTTGAACTAGTTGGCAGTTTTACCAGCAATAAATGAGAGTTCTAGGATTTTACATTTAAATCTGAGCCATTCTGATGATGTTGTCATAGTATCCCATTGTGTGTTTTTTTTGTCTATTTTGTTTTTTGAGACAGGATCTCCTATGTAACTATGTAGGCCAGGATGACCTCAAACGCGAAACCTTTCTGCCTCAGCCTCTTGAGTGCTGGGCTTACACGTGTGCACTCCCACGCCTGTTTCCATTGTGGTTTAATATTATTTCCCCTGTGACTAAAGATGTTGAACACATTTCCATATTTTTATTGACCACTGGCTTTTTAGGTCATTTGATCATTTCCAGCTGGGCGTGTGCCTTTTTCTAGTTCACTGTGGAAGTTCTTTGTATATTTTGAGTATGAGTCATTTGTTTGGACATAGCACAAATATCCTTTTCCAGTCTGTATCCTTTTCCAGTCTGTACTATTAGTAATATTTTCAGTGAACAAAAATTGTTAATTTTAATGAAGTCCAGTTTGTCAGTGTTTCCTTCTGTACTGACTTTTGTGTCTCATTTGTGAAATCTTTGCTACGCAGTGTATACATACTGTTCTACAGTTTTGTTTTGCTTCCTCATACTTAGTTCTGCGGTTAATGCTGAATTAATATGTATATCCCATGTGAAGAAGGGATCGTGGTTGGTTTCCCTCACCAGAATGACCGTCCAGCTGACCACCGGTGTTTATGGAGAAGACTGTGCTTTGTGCTGTCCTGTAAGAAAATGAAATTGAGCATGGCATGGTGCTACAATCCCAGCAGCCTGGGAGGCTGAAGGAGCATCACAAGTTTAAACCCAGCCTGGGCAGTTTATCAGCTTAGTGAACCAAAACTCTGTCTCAAAAAACAAAAATAATAATAGCAGTATGTATTATATGCTTGAAATTTACTGAGAGAGTAAGTCTAGGTACTCTCACCACACACATACAGACACGCACACATATGATCACTACTTGAGTTCATATGCTAATTAGCTTGATTGTGGTAATTATTTCAAAGTATAGTAGAATATAAAAGAAAATCACAGGTGGGTGTGGTAGCACACATCTGTAATCCCAGCACTCAAGAGGCTGAGGCAGGAGGATCACCATGAGTTTGAGGCCAGCCTGTGCTATACAGTGAGTTCAAGGTCAGCCTGAGTTACATATAGTTAATTAGACCCTGTCTACAGAAAAACAAAAACAAACCAAAAAACCATTGTACACCTTACAGTTACATACATTTTTATCAGTTGTACCTCCAAGCTTGGAGAAGGAAAAGATTGTCACTTCTTCACTAGGGGTTTTTGCTGTTGATCAAATGATTGATTCTGTGTGTGTGGATCTGTTTCTGGACTCTGCTTATTTCTTGGTCTTTTTTCCTGGCCTTGAAACAGTACCACACATTCTATTACTATAGTAAAATGGAGCAAATGTCAGCTCCAGCTTGGTATTTGGTAACTAATTTCCTTAGCTTTGTTCTTTTTCAGGGTTACTTTGTAGCCAAAGCCTGAGCAAGAGTCTTTAGTTAACCACCTTTGCCTTAAACTAGCTTTGAAAGAGTTTTTGCTTATGTACTCAAAGCCTGCTTTGAAGATTTACTCATTGGCTAATGCCAAATTCTTTTTCTGGAAATTCCCCTCCCGTGTTACTTGGTTTGTACTGGGAGGCAGAGAAGGGGAAAAGGAGCTGTCCTGCAGGCTGCCCTTGCTGCCTGGGCTCTTGGGGAGCCCGGAGCAGCAGCCAGCACATGCTCCGCATCTCCAGAAAGACGCGTGCAGATGTGAAACTGTACCGCTCTCATTAAAAACATGCCTAGGAGGGAGTCTTAGGTATTTAATACCCTTGCATTAAAATGAAACTCAGCTGTATGGTTCCTTTCTTCCCAAGAGAAAACAATATTTTAAAACCAGCAAGGCGTTCGTTCGCCTAAATGTTGGCTTATTTTCTCCCTTTATTTGCCTGAGAAGTAAACAGTAAATTATGTTTAACCTCAAGTCCATTTTTCTGTTTGGATAGAGATAAAATTTCAGAGAAAATAAGTGTTAAATGTATCACTTAGCATCTGACTGTAGACTTTTATAGATGAGTGCAGTGATCTTATATTTAAAATTGTATCATAATTCATGTATCTTCCTTTTATACCTTAATTGTGGTTTAAAATCTTAGTTTTTTATTTAATGAAAACTGTACCACGCTTCAAAAAGTGCCAAGAGTCTTACATGAAATCCAACCAATAGATAGCGTTATTAAGTACAGTTGCCATAACTTGGTTGGCCAGCTGGTGTCACTGTGACACAGGCAATGAAATCTTAGTGTTTTTTGCTTGTTTCCCACTGCAGATATTTGAGTTTTCATTTGACTTCCTTTCTTAGTCTGTTCCGAGAGGCCCCGCTTACACTCATACTCAGCAGTCATGTTTATATAGAGACGTCATTGCCTCATATAATTTATGTTTCTAGATAAATTTGTTACATGTTTTTGTTGTTCTCTTTCGTTTGGCCTTTTGAGACAGGGTCTCACTATGTAGATCAGGGTCTTTAAGACTCACTGCTGTAGCCCAGGCTGGCCTCCACCTCATGACAGCCCTCCTGCCTCAGCCTCCCTTGTGCTGGGGTTATAGGTGTGCACCTCTACACTTGCTTTTTTCTTTTTAAAGCTAGGAGCAACTGCTAGATAAGGAGAGGAGATGATAATAATCTTGATATTAGAGGGTTTTTTTGTTTTCTTTTTTATAGTAGACATTTCTATTTCTAAATGAAAAATAATTCTTATATTTTAAAGACTTAAGTTTAATCTCCAAAGAATTCAAATTACTGTTTGATTTGTAAGCTGTATATTATTTATAATGAATGTGGGTATGATGCTTATTAGAATATTAAATCAGAAATTTGCAACAGAAGCAAATACCAGCTCCACATGGTTGAAATTTCTTCTGACTTAAATTATGGTTGTCAGATTCAGAGAACTTACTTCACTAGATGTAGCTGAAATGGAACATTTCCTGTGGAAAGCCCAAAACAAAAATCCAGGATTTAGGGGTTTTCCATCTGCAAATCATTTCTTTAGAAAAGTGCACACACACACAAAACTACCAAATTTTGCATTTAAATTTAGAGAGCATAGGATTCTCTGAAGGCTTTCATTAGGCTCTAGGTTCCTTGGGTCTGGAAAGCCTCCATCTGTAAGCTTGAGTTTGATCACAGGATCCTAGTTCCACAGGAGTGCCTTGGGTCTGGTGCTGGAGGTCATGACAGAGTTCCCCAGTGTTGCATAGCTGCTCCAGGAGCCTCTGCGATTTCATTTGGGGGCAAGAATTGATTCATTGTAGCCAGGTCTCCCAAAAGTGCTTGGCATATGATAGAGGTTTTCAGTAAATGTTTGGGGAATGAATTAGCATCCCTAAATCTCATGTTAGAGCTAGGACTAGAACGATTTCTACACTTCCGTGGAAAAAGAGAGAGATTTTGCAATGTTAGGGGTTTGGTTTTGTTCGTCCTTCACATTGAGCTGTTTCCTCAGCCCCCCTTTTTGAGGGGGACAAGGTCTCGCCCTGAAGTTCAGGCTGACCTGAACTTGCAGCCACTATGTAGCCGAGGCTGGCCTCGAACTTGCAGCAGTTCTCCAGCTTCAGCCTCCGCAGCGCTGGGATTACAGGTGTGCATGGCCACACCCAGCTATTCTTTCTGTTTTGAGACAGTCTCTCCCAAACTGGGCTCAAACTTGGCATTCTCTTGCCTCAGCCTGGCAGAGTGCTCGGATTACAGCTATTTTAGATTTAATACATCCTATGTCCTTACTTTCCCTGCATCAGTTGTTTTGTTTACAGTTCATCATTCATTTATTGTTTCATCTGTTTTTACCAAGAGATCGGCACCACTGTGCACACAGCACAGTTTCTAGCTTATACTCTGGATTCTCTTCAGAGCGTATAAATCCTTCACCTTTCACTAAAGATTTTCGTGGAGTTTGCGGCTCACAGTGATTGATTTTTAAAAAGATGAATTTCCCCAGTGTGGTGGTGCACCCCTGTTATCCCAGCTACTCAGGAGGCTGAGGCACAAGGATCACAAGGTCAGCCTGAGCAATTGAAAAATAAAACAAACAGGTGTAGATATATGGTAGAGAGCCCGTGGTACCACAGAGAAAAAAATCCCTAGTACCACAAAGAAGAAATTCCAGGGTAAGGACCTAAACTTTGACATCTCTTCTACTTCTGTCGTTCTTCCCTAGAATGTAGGTAGCAGATGATGACAATTTTGTCTGCATACTATATAAAAATCCAATATAATATGTACTTAAAACATTTAGTAGCTCACTCAGTGGCAACACTGATTTGTTAGAGGGTTTTTACCAAATGTCTGCGTTGGACCTTTTAAAGGCATAGAGACTGTTTTGCAAGGATTATTTAGCTTATGTAAACCTAGATTCATTTTTTGTACTGACACAGTAGAAATTGTAGATACTCGGGGTGCCATGTGATGGTTCAGTCTGTGTATAGACTTGTGTGATGTTCCATCAAGAGACGCGTGTCTGTCTCCACTTACCGTTTCTTCACAGTGCAAACATTCCAAATCCTTTCTTCCAGCATGTTTGCAGTATGTAGTAAATCATCGTGACCTGTATCGTCACGTGTGCAATAGCGCGCTAGAACTTACACCGCCGAACTGGAACCTAGTACGCATTGACCAGGCTTTACGTTCATTTTAATATCTGCTTTCCAGCAGTAGAACGTTAGCGAATAATCAGCTTTAACTCAGGTAATTGTAGAGAGGCAGAGGGGCCATGATGAGGGTGATGATCTTGTCAGGAGTTTACAGTAGAAAGGGATGTGGAGGCCTCTTTGGTAACAGCTTTGCTTCTGGCAGATATTCCTTTACACAGGCTGAGGCAGGAGGTCTGTGGGTTCAAGGTCAGCTTAGACAACACGTAGCCCATCTCAGTAAACAAGAAAAGGCACTCTTATAGACAGCCAACCCTTAAAACAACAGGGTGGATTTTAAGTTACCAGAAGTCATAGAATGCATAAAATTTTCAGTTTGTTTCTTTAAAAGTATACATGAAACTTATTGGGAGCTTTTTCCAAAAGCGTTATATTTTGTTTTAGCCTAATCATTTGAAAATTTATTTTAAAAAGTGTTAGATACTCCAGCATTATCTTGGTAGCTCCAATAGAAGGTTAGCTTCAGGTTTGTTTGTTATTGTGCAGTTGTTAAGCTTAGCCTTCCAAAGTCTTGATGTTTGAGGTGAGTGTCAGTAACATATAAATGTAAATCAGAGATTTTGTGTTGTTTGTTATAAGTGGGCTAATTGTCTCTCAAATATACCCTTGAGACTAGGAATAAATACAGTAGCATATACTTAAATAGCTAAGCGAAGCACAGCTTAATAACTGGAACCCTTTAAAATGTAAAGATTATGTCAGGAAGGTGCGTTGAAAGTTTTTGTGACTGTCAGGCTGCATTGTGTTATGTGGGAATGAGTAATGGAACAGAAGCCGGGCGATCACAGAGGCCTGAGTGTTTCTCGCAGGGCGCCTGCGCCCCTCGGCTGCCGGCCCACTAGCAGGTGGCGGTCCTCTTTGCCACTTGCACCACTTCCGGGTACGCGCCTCTGTTGCAGCAACTAGGGACGGGAAGGCGTTAGTGCTGTTCAGATTTGCAGCTGCTTTTCATAAAGGAAGGGAGGTTTGTTTCTGGAAAGACCTTTATTTGTTAAGTAAAGGAAGCCTGGCAGCTGTGGGCAAGGTTTTGCGTGAGGTATCACATCCTCAGCACTGAATGTCTGTCTGGAGCCCATGCGTGACAGGGTAGAAGGTGTCCCTGTACTCAGAGATTTCTGCCTATGGGATCTGTAATTTAACCCCAATTAGCGACCCTCTTCCTCAGGACTGCTACTGTAGCATCCCTTGTTTTAAGAGGTTACAGTGTTCTATAACAGAAAAATGATTCAAATGACTGGTGTTCTTTTCAGGTGTCCTGAAAAAGCAAAGTGAGTAAGAGTATTTCTGTTTTAAGTGCTCTTCAAAACATTGGTTGAAAAGGATATACAGTGACAAGAGGTTTTAAGTGACTGTAGGAAGTAAGTGAAATGGAATAAAGGCTGTTCATCTGCTTTATTTCCACTAGGAAATTACAGATTGACAACTTATTTCCATGAAGTACTTTCTGAAATAATTTTTAAAAGGTGTTTCTTTAAAGAAATCTTTTAGCAAGTATACAATTAAAATGAATTTTTTTTTCTTTTTTTTGTGGTACCAGGGATTGAACTCATGACCGTGCGCTTGCCAGGCAGGCACTTATGCCACTGAGCTATATCCCCAGCCCTAAAATGAATTTTAAATCGCTGATAAATTGCTTATAGCTATTTTCATTCACTGTAGAGTTAATATTGTTTCTTTAAGCTTACTTAGTCCTGACCATATCACTAGCAACAAAATAACGTGCTTCTCTGTTCTGCTTTTTTCATCTGTGATGGGGAAGCAGTAGTAACACTTAAAGTGATACTGCCAAGACTGAGATCAGACACATACAGTTGTTGCTTTGTATTGTTCCGCTATGCATTCATTTTGTTTACCCCAGTTTCATTCAAACACACCAGTCCCCCAGCGACACAGCTCACACGGCGCCTCCTCAGAGCGCTGTCCCTGCGTGCTTCCCTGGGAGCAGCAGCCGTGACCCACCATTCTGTGTTCCTCGCATCATGCCTTTCAATAAAAAACCAAAAGCCCAGTTCACTTGTCACTTACTTTCAGTGCTTATTGCTCCTGCCGTTTGTTTTATGTCGGTCCCCTGCTTGCCTGCCCCCGTCCTCCGGTATGAGTCTCAGTGGCCAGGGACTCTGCTTCCTCCACGGCTGTGTCTTTGGCATCTAGAGCAGTGACTGGTGAGTTTGGTTCTCATTACATGTGATTCAGGGACGCTTTATGTTCTGAGGTGCAGGAGTGCTTTCTCCTTTCTATTTGGTTCTTAGAGACTTTGTCCATTCTTTTTTTT
>NW_004955471.1:7293645-7294934 GCF_000276665.1 Chinchilla lanigera
GTTTGTTTGTAGAACCAGCTGTTAAGCACCTTTTAGCACACTGGAAGCATCATTCTTTTTTTGTTTTGTTTTGTTTTTTTGTTTTTTTTCCAGTACTGGGAATCGAACTCACAACCTTGCACTTGCCAGGCAGGGAGTGTGCCGCTGAGCTAAATCCCCAGCCCCTGGAAGCATCATTCTTCATTCATTGAATGTCAGCATGTGCTAAGGGCTTTGAATACATCTTTACTTCATTTAGGTATTTGAAATGTATATATATTTAATTTTATAGATGAGAATAATAAGGTTAAGAAGATCACAGAGTAGTTGCTATTTTATAGAGATTTTAATCCAAATCTCATGTTCCAAAAAGCCCTTACCCTTCTTACTACACAATACAGTCTTAGAAGAGTGAACATTTGAGCTGAGCCGTAAGTTATGGACAGGATTTTGCTAGGTCCTAAAGATGGAAGAATATTTCAAACATTGAAAACAGTTAAAGCAATATTCATGGTGGCAAAGTACATTTCACATTCAAGATTTAGTAGTAGAGGTTCTGTAGAAAAGTAAAGCCCAAAAAGTTGATTGGGCCTTATGGTGAAGGACCTTACCTAGCATGAACCTTAAAATAATGATACTCTGTGTGTGTGTGTGTGTGTGTGTGTGTGTGTGTGTGTGTGTGTTTAAAACAGAGTCTCTCTATGCAGTTCAGGCTGGCCTTGAGCTCACTTTGTAGCCCAGGCTGGTCTCGAACTCCCAACAATCTACCTCCCTCAGCCTCCCGGGTGCTGGGATTAAGGTGTGTGCCGCCACACCTGGCTGAGATTCTGTTTTTATCAGATAACGTGGAGGGTTTGTTTTTTTAGCCCCATTCTGCTGATTTGTGTGATGGTTATTAAGTATTACAATTAATGATGTTTCCAAACGTAGGTCATTTTTTTGTTGGGAAAGATAGGAACAGACCTCACCTTACAAACGTTCACAGATGGGAACAAATTGCAGAAGTGAACCTTTGTAATGTGAGGTCGCTTCATATCTCTGAAAGTTCACGATGCAGATGTTCGTTAAATTGGAGACTTACTGTAATAAGAATATACATTTGCCAAATGATGTACAAGCTTTCTTATGATACATTTTCTTTCTTCACAAAAAGAAGACCTACTTTTGGAAACATCGTTACTTATACTACTGAATAACGGTCATACAAACCGGCAGACAGTGGCAGGGAGAGAACTCAGGAGAAGCACCCCATGGATAATTAAAAGGTAGAGGACACTGCCAGAAAGATTCAGGGGCAAAAGAATGAATGC
>NW_004955471.1:7299423-7361992 GCF_000276665.1 Chinchilla lanigera
ATTCTGAATTTCTCTGATATGTACTGTTTTATGGTAACATATGTTTTGTCTCTCCAGTGAGGTAGTAGGGTTTGTACCTTTTCTTCTTTGCCTGGAAAATCTAACATATAGTAAGAATAAACAAACGCTCAAATTTAATTTAAAAATAGACCAGTTGCAATGCAGCTTTGGAATCTATATGAGTCCTAAGTCTAGTAGTTCATTCAACAGGTCCATTCATTCATTCATTTGTTCATTCAATAAATGTTTAACGAGTATCTACTATTCAGGTTTTGAAATGTAGAAGTAAACAGAATGTGTTAAATTAGAGACAGCAAAAATAAACAGATGTGTGCCGTCCGTGCATCCCCCAGTAACTGCTGTGAGAACAATAAAACCAGGTAAGGGACAGGGAGCTCAGCGTGGAAGTCACAGGGCTTGCTGTTCTGTTTGCTGTCGTGAGAAAGCCTCTTGGTAAAGGAGGGAGCCCTGCAAGTTTCTGAGTTGAGTGTTTCTAGTAGAGGCAGTAGCAAGGGCAAGGGCTCTGAAACAGTTAGCTGTAGTGTTTTTGAAGAAGCTGCCTGGCTGAAGCAGGGCCTGCCGAGCTGGGCTAGTAGGAGTTGAAGCCGAATCATGTCACGTTAATAGTTCGAGTTTTACTCCGAGTTGTACTTGGTGGCGAGGAGTGAAGAGTTTTGAATAGAGGATGACTTGGTTTGATGGTTTTACTAGGGATAACTGTGGGTGCTGTGTGGAGTTGAAAGTGTGTCCCGGAGAGAAGCCAGGACCAGCTGGGCAGACCATGGGATAACCCAAGTGGGACAGGGTGCTCGTTTAGACCCGGGTTGTGGCCGTGGAAATGGGGACTACTGATTTGCTCCTGGATGTATTTTGAGGGCTGATTTGATAAGCTCTAACGATGTATTAGATATAGGTATGAGAGAAAAAAAGAGTTAAAAATGGCTGACTTTTGGCTTAAATAGTTAATTGCTCTGAGCAGAAAGGGGTGAAAAATCTAGGTACTTCGGTTTCCTTCTTGGGCGTTTACTGCGGAATCCAACAGTTTCCAGTAGTTCACTGAATTAAAGGTTCCTGTTTGATCTCTGTGAACATGCCATGTATGTAGTTCGAAGTATTGGAGTTAAGAGAAAAGCAGGTAGGAAACATAAATGTCAAAGTTGTCGGGGTGAGGACGAGTTTTAAATGCAGAAGTTTTCTCACTGAACTTGAGGACACTGTAGAGTTTGGAGGCAGGGAGATAGAAAAGGGCAAGGGAAACCATAGAACACAAGATGACTAGGAGGAGAATCGGGACAGTGTGCTCTTCACGCCAGAGGTGGAAAGGAGGGGACAGGCTCGTACTTACATCAAATGCTGTTGATCAGTTAGCTGAGATCTAAACTGGACCGGTAAGATCTTTGGTGACTTTAACAAAGATCTCATTAGTGATTCACTCAGGGCCCATCCAGATTGAGTAATCATTTGGACAAAATTAGTGAGCCTCCCACAAAACGCCTCTCAACACTGATCAGTGGTGAGAGACCGTATCTGCCAGTTTTGACTTTGCAAACTGCAAGACTTCAAGTGGTAGAATGTTCTGAGTTGTAAGATTTTAACAGTATGCTATATATGGGGAGGTAGTGTAGGAAAGGATTTCACAGACAAAAATATCTCTTAATTCATCACTGCTTTGTGATTGTTGTGGAAAACCAGTAGGATCCATTCCTAGGCTCATAATGAGAAGTAGGTAATACCTCATGTCCAGACCACAGGGGAAAAAAGCTAATTTTAATGGAAAACTTAAGGTTTCAAGAAACTTGTTTAAGACAGTGTTTTTCTTTTCCATAAGAGACATGTTAGTTTATCTCTTTGAAAGAAAGAATTTGTGTTGCCTTTGATAAATGATAGATAAGGTTCAGATCTTGAATTTTTAGAAGCCTGACTTATTGAATGTACAGAGGCATCTAGGAATATGCTAGTTTCTAGTCTTTTAAGATTTTCAGAAGTGTATAAATGACTGAAAAACCTACCTGTCTTTCAATTTCTTTTTATTTATGAAACATCCCTATTACTACTGAGTTGACTGATTTTTAATAAAATTCATGATCTCCCAACTGGCCTTTTCCTCCCTATTTTTTTTCTATATAGTGCTTACTTGTGATATCATACTCATTACATTGCCTTTAAAGTGTATCTTTCCTACATTTTTCTCTATCTTTGTCCATGCTCACAGTTTCTGCTAAATTATCATCTTACACACCAAGCTGTTCTCTTTTGTTGTTTTTATTTGTTTTGAAGTAAGGTCTTGCTATATTCCCCAGGTTGGCCTTGAACTCCTGGTCTCACAAGTGATCTTCCTACCTCATCCTCCTGGGTGGGGAGCTGGGACTCCAACCACACACCGAGCACCCAGCTAATATGTACATTTTAAAGCTAAGATCTCAGGAGCTGGGGATGTAGCTCAGTGGCACAGCGCCTGCCTGGCAAGCATGAGGTCATGAGTTTGATTCCCAGTACCGGAATAAAAACCCAAAAAATAAATAAATAAATAAAACTGAGATCTCTCAGACTTGTGACTTCTGGGTAGTTGCTCTGCTTAGAGTTGGTGGATATCAGAAATTAATTATGTGGTTGTTTTCAGATATAGACATGCCCTAATGTAATTAAGGTGGCACTCTGAGTGTAATAGTGTGGGAATGCTTCTGGGATAGTGAAGAAGCACACTAATGACTTTGGTGTGTTTTCTGCTGTATTTATCACTCAAAAAAATTTGCTTATCTCAAATGATATGAAAATACATATAATGTCCAGTTTTAAGTATAAGAAAATCTTTTATTCCTGCAGTAACTTTGGATCTCCAAAAAAGTTTATACATTAGTAAAGGGAAAGGATATTGATATTTGAAGTGCTAGATGTTGTCCAGTATACTCCTGTATGTCGCTATGAGGAAAGGAGCTTTGCCCCTTAACCATCCCTATTTACAGTAAAGACCCTTAGCCGTATGCAGAACGTGCCTGGGCTCATGTCACCATGAAGTGACTGAGCCAGGACTCAAACTCAGACCTAACCGAGCTGTGCGGGGCAGACACTGTAACCATGACGTCAAGCTGCCTCATCAAGTGGTTGCTAGTTATTTTTTAAAACAGTGGGTACATTTGGAATCAGACCAAGTTCTCCACTGATATCCAAAGTGCCAAAGCAATCTTATTTGTCCTCTGAAACTCTGCCTTGAATCTCTCAGTCCAGAAAGCATATTGCAGGCAATTAAAGAGGAAGTTGTAGAGATTACCTTGGACCTACTTAATTTAAATATTTTACACAGTGAAGCTGATAAAATTTAACTTTTAATGACTGTTAGTAACAAATCCCATGACACACACCTTACTACCAGTGAAAACACTATGTGACAAAACCCCAAGGCTCAGAACTGTGGGTTAAGGATCCATTCCCAGATACAGTTGCCTCCATTTATCATATTTGCAATCACAAGTCACTCAATAACTGGACAGATACTTGTCCAGATAGAGAAGGGGAATCAAGCTATGAAATTGGAGATTTCAGGTTGAACAGACTTTTTTTTTTGGTACCGGGCATTGA
Source organism: Chinchilla lanigera (assembly GCF_000276665.1). Classification (NCBI taxonomy): domain Eukaryota; kingdom Metazoa; phylum Chordata; class Mammalia; order Rodentia; family Chinchillidae; genus Chinchilla; species Chinchilla lanigera. The sequence goes on from NW_004955471.1 coordinate 7,303,000, forward strand.
ACTCAGGACCTTGTGCTTGCCAGGCAGGCGCTGTACCACTGAGCTATATCCCTGGCCCAAGGTTGAACAGATTTTTAAAAAAAATATCTAAAACTTAACAAATGTGCTTTTAAAACCAGGTAGATTTCAGGTCTGACATGCATACTAGAAATGCTAGAAAAACAATGGGAGACCATTATACGGGTATCAGCTTTCTATTTTTAGGAAAGCTTAGAAATCACTTTCAGTTTAAGCCACATTTATTTAATACTTCAGATATTCCCTCATCCAGTCATTCTTCCCTTTTGAGCAGTTTCCTTCCCTTTCACAATGTCTTTTGTACTTCCTAGCTTTTAGTTACCTTTTCAGGTTCTTACACCAGTGGAAAGAAAGAAGGGGAAAAAAAATATACATATACATACACAGGATAGCTAACATAGTTGTACTACTGACTTTGATTGCTCTATTGAAATGAACAGTTAATGTTCAAGTGTATGATTAATCTTACATGTCTGTATTTGTTTATCTGAGTATCCAAATTGAAGATATCAATATGTAGTACAACAACCATTGTTAATTTCCTATCACCTTGTCTGAGATTCTGTATTGCTTGTACTGTTTTTGGACTATTTTCTAAGTGTATGTGTGTTTGTTAAGATGTTTTCATTCTTTTATCTTTAAAATAAAAAAATACTTCAGTTCTTAAAATACTTGAGTAAAATATCTAAATAGTTTTAAGCAATATTAAAGCTCGAAGACATCCCCCAACGGGAATTACTTTAATTCCTATGTATTTAATTTGAAGTCATGTATTCTAAATATTTGTGGTTAAACGAAGGAACTTACTGACAGAGATTCAGCAGGCTCTGGACCTGAGCACCCACCCAATTCCTACAGATCCCCAGGTTTCTTCCAAAGCTGATCTCAAAGTAGAGAAAAGCATCAGGCCGTATTTAGTCACCTTACAAAATTCTGTCCATCCTCAGGAAGTGTATTGTTTGTGCTCTCAAACTGAGTATCTATTTTCATCTAAACCCTATGCCCTTTCCCAGAAAGATAGGGATAATAAACCTAGTCATTTTTATTGTCTTTCTGCCAGTTTGTATAAGTTGACAGATTTGCACTCAACCTTTCCCTACAGTATTTTAATTTCAGTAGCAGAATAGATGTAGTTGTTCAAAAAATTTTGGCTAGCGATTTAGATAAATAACCCCTCCATATATTGATTTATGTTCATGAAAATTAACTTTTGTATAGGCCTCTTGTGTCTCTTGGATATATTGTCTTAACTATTTAATTTTATTTTTATACTTAACACATGGCTGTATCCTAAATTTTCATTAAAAGTTTGCATTTTAATTACTCTTGTAGCTATTCCCGCATTTTATCTTTTTCCATCATTCTTTTAGCTACCTTTCTGATCCTCAGCTATTATTATTGAATAATTGAGCTGAAAGGTATGCTCTTGGCTTTCAGTTTCTCACTTTTAGAACTCTTTACATGTATTCTAAACTAATGTTCTCTCTTTCAGTTGGTGGGGTTTTTTTTTTTTTCTGGTTTTTTTGTTTGTTTGTTTGTGTTTTGAGGCAGGATCTTGCTGTGTAGTTCAGTCTGGCCTTGAACTCTCTGTGTAATCCAGGCTGGCCTCAAACTTACAGTGATCCTCCTGCCTCAGCCTCCTGAGTGCTGGGATTACAGGGGTATGCTACCACACCTGGCCTAAATTAATATTCTTAAAGCAGTCCTTGCACCAAATCAGATAAACCTGCTATTCAAAAGTTATCAACTTTCTAATTCAATCAAGGTCAAATTTTCTACCTTAGTAATTTATCTAACTTCCTCCTAGTTCATTTACGCCATCTTAAGGCACAGAGCTTAGTGTACTCGCCAGAGAAGCCTGGTTGGCAGCCCTCTTGCTATGCCAGTAACTGGATAATGGCCATAGGGCTTCCTGCCTCCCCCCGACAGGTTTTTCTGTTAGATTGAAAATGCGTCCTTCCTCACCCTCATTCCATCTCTCCAGCGTTCTGTATGGTCCACCTTGGTAAAACTTCCTTCTGTCTAATACATGTTGATCATTCCCTTTTCTGAATTCTTTTTTTCTTGGGGGAGTACCAGAAATTGAACTCAGAACCTTGTGCTTGCGAGGCAGGCACTGTGCCACTGAGCTATATCCCCAGCCCCCAAGTTCTTAACTACATTATAAACTGTTCCATATGCTGGGCACCTACTATAGGCTCTCTACCATTATATTAAAAGAGATGTAATCGATTGGTAAAAATATGTAATTATAGCTAGCTTCATCATTAGTTATATTATCATTTCTTATGACCCTGAAATTCCTTTGAAAATTTAATAAAGGTAAATAGAAAAGTGAATTTATTTAGATTTAATACTTTCACTTGAGTTAAATTTCTTTTGTGCTCCAGTCATGGTAGACGTACCAATTTTTAGTCTGTTATTAATATAGTTTTCTCCTTTTGAGGTAACAAATTGAGGCCTGCACTTTGGATTTTGGTCATTGTAGGTAGTTTTTCTAGCCTGTTAGCCTAATCATTATAAGCCCTGACATTTAATTTACAAAGTTCTGGACAAAATATTTTAGAAAATGTTTAACCTTTGTTTGTGCCTCATAGAGGGCGCTGTGCTTCTTGACTCTCTGTTCTTTTTAAAATATAAGACTTGAGGTTGAGTGTTACTTTCATTACAGTTAAAGTTTCATTATAAGCTAATTTTCACTTAAACTAGTGTCAGTGTTTACTATATATCTAAGTAAAGGAAATTTCCTTTGTGTCACCCTGATTAAAGTCAGAGAAACCCAATTTAATCTTGAAATTGAAGGGAAATTGACATTGCAAGTGAATGATGTATTTATATTGACTTATTGGCTAGGCTTATCATGGTTATAAGTCTACCTATTAGACATGGCATGTTAGTGACCTTAACTCTGTTCCTTCCTTAAAATAATTTTTTTGATATAATATATCAGTATTTTGATATATAACATTTCAGTATCAAGTTTTAAGTTGAATTTTAATATCTACCTGCTGCCTATTTCCACAATAATGATGTACACTGTATTTGACATACACTATACCTGTTAATAGCAAATCACCCTGTATTTGCTGCTGCTTATATATAATTTTAGAATGCCATGGCAGCGTAAGGGACTACTACATAGAAGAGAGTAAGACAGTACAAAATGTGATTAAAGGAACACGGTTATCCTGTACCGTTAAGTGCTGTGGGATTGTTTTACAAAATTTTTTTCTTTTATTCAAATGTTACTAAGGACTTGAAGCGTTCATTGCCATCCGGACTTGGTCTCTCAGAAACTCAGATTACGTCTCACGGCTTTGACGGTACCAAAGAGGGCGTTATTGAAGCAGGAGCATATCAAGGTAAGCGCCCATGCATTTGTGCACATGGCCAGGGTGGCGGGTGGAGAAGCTCACCGAATGCTGCCTTTCTTAGTCAAGCACAGGAATTCAGCGACAAAACGCTGATCATACACATAATCCTTTTTTCTTAATTTAAGTAGGAATTGTTTTAATAATTTTTTATAAATGTGCATAATTTCAGTATTTAAAAGTCCTTTTTTAAGTACTGAAGTAAAAAACTCAAAAATTATACGATGATATAAATTTAGATGTTTGTAACACAAAATTTGTAACCACAAAAGAATTAGAGCAAAGATTATAAATATCGATTGGTATAAATGCGTATTTCCTATTTCAAAGTAAATATGAGAATGAACTGTTACTTTTCCTATTATACATGCTGTGTAGAAGGTCTCCAAGACCCTGTAATGACTAACCTCAGGCTCAGTAATGTGCTGGGAGGACTATAAGACTGTGCTTATTGTCCCCCTCATAGCCTTGATTACTTGCAGTCAAAGAATTCCAAGCATAATCAGTAAAGGCAAAAGACGCGTGAGACAAAGTCTGGGTAAAGCTAGGCATAAGTGTCCATGGGTCGTCTCCCAGTGAGGCCTCACAGGAATTTCTTAATTCCTCCAGCCCTGAGTTGTGACAACACGCATAAAATGTTGCTAAGAAGCTCATTTACAGAAGGATTGCCAGGGATTTTATCGGGGCCACTCACATAGAATCCAGATCCTAGACCTCCAAAGGAACGGGTAAACCGCAGTGCATAGTACACGCTGTTTGTATAAACATTTGAGGCGGGGTGAGCCCATCCTTGCAAGAATGGAGGGGATCCTCCCAACACTGGAGTTCCCAGACACCAGCCAAGAGCCAGGCTAGCAAGCAGGTAATTTTTAAGGAAGGGCAGTTAGACCTGCTTTGTGAACTCTCTCTGCACACACCGTGTGCGCGTGCGTGTGTGTGTGTTTAATAGAAAGGGAAAAATTGATTCCTTTGTAAATGTTCTCACCTATACTTTTTTCTAGTTTTTTTTCATTTTGATATGAGTGAAAGAAAAACCATGTAAACATTTGAATGTAGAAAAATAGATTATTTTCTTGACAGACCTATCGTTAAGTAGCTCTAGTTGGTGTTCAGTGAAGTATATTAATTTTATTCCTTTATTTATTTATTAATTTTTGGGTTTTTTGAGAGAAGGTCTCACTATTCAATTCAGGCTAGCCTTGAACTCATGGCAGTCCTCCTACCTCAGCCTCCCAAATACCAAGATTACAGGCATGCACCACCACACCTGGCTATTTTAATACTGTATTGTAACTTCACAAAATGAAATGATCTCCACGCCTCTGCAATACTTGGACCTCTTGCAAATGTTCGTACTCTATATTTTTACTGTAGTATTGGCCAAGTCTTTATTCAGGAACACTTTAGATTTGAAATACATGACTTATTACATGGGTCCTGGAAATAGACATTTAGAACAAATAATCCAGTATAACATCCTCTACTTTAAGCTGTGCAGGGAATGGACTACCTAGTGACATTGTTTTTTATCCTTTTCATTCTTCTGTTTAGAAAATACAGTGGTACCTCAGTTCACAGACACTCGTTCGCAGACAGTTTGGTTCTCAGACAGAAGCATTTGGGAGAACTTTGTTTTTGTTTGCAAATTCTGCATTGAATGACAAACGTGGCCTTGGCCGTGGCCATCTTTCCCCCACAAACACAAACATGGCCAACTTTTCCAAACTTGTAGAACAAAGTAAGTTTGTGAATTGAGGTACCATGGTAAAGGTATAAAAAAGGCAGAAGCTTGTCAGTATCCTTATGTGCACATATAAGCTCTCTGGGCACTGTATGTGGATTCTGGAAAACAAAAATCAGAACATGGTCTTTAAAAAGTAATCTGTACTTACTTTTGAAGCATTGATATATTCATATCTTGGGGACAACTTGGAATGTGGAAAGGTTGACCAACTACCGAGAGTTATGAGTGCGCCAAGGTATAAGGCTTATTTTTCATAAACTGGCACAATTTTTGGATCATTCACCTATTTCAGAATTCATTTTTATTCATTCATTCATTCTTTAGGTATGTGTGTCTGTGTGTCTGTGTGTGTGTGGTACTGGGGACTGGACCCAGGGCCCCATGCATACTAGGTAAATGCTTTCAACGTATCTTGTATAGTGCTATGGTGTTATTTTTTATGCAAGATTAATAAGCTGTAATAATTAGAACAGCAGAGCTTTGTTCCTAGAGTCATCAAGACATGGGACTACTACGGTAGTCTTATTTTATCAAATACTTATAATAGAAACCCTATGCTTTGCATAGTAAAGATACAGTCTTTTAAATGGTGATTGGGCTGGGTAAGCTAATATACTGCCTCCCAACTTATCAAATGATTTATAGATTAGTGTTTTCTGCATTAAATTTCATAATAGAGATATTATGGTATGGATTCAGATTATCTGAGTCTCTAATAAGAAAACCAATTTGACCTTTGGGCCTCATTTCTCTTACAGTTAAATGTGAGAGTTCAGCTGATTTCTGCCACGCCCTCTAGTTTTAAATTTAATAGTTCAGCAGATTTAAAGAAGCAAATACAGTATCTCTCACCCTGAAAGGTAGTGACAATCCATTTAGATCTACTCATGTTTGAATTTTAATATGAGTTCCAGCCCAAATTCACTATTAGAATAGTGGCTATTTCTTCACCAGAGTTTAGTATATCTAGGATATATGCAATTATTGCTAATTTTAAGTAAAGAGAATGGATATTGATTCTTTCATATTAGAAAACTTAATTATGAGTGTGATGTATTACGGATTTTCCAGAGAACTGGGCAAGAGTGTAACTGAAATAAAAGTACATTACAAACATTAAAATATTCTCAGCTAAAGGTTGAAGGACAAATCATATTTTTCCCAGTTGTTTCAACGAACAGCCCCTTCTCTTCGGTTTCATATTGAACATTAGCAGCACTGTTGTTTGGTCCGTACTCTTACTCTGTGAGTGACTCTGGCTCAGAGGTATGAAGCAGTCTGTCAGGTGACACTATGTGGTAGACAGAGCCGGAATTTCAAACCCAGAGTTAGAATTTCAAATTCAGTGTTTCATTCAGGCAGTGTGTTCTTCTCTCTGGCCCCCAAACTTGATATTGTTTGAAAATCATCTGAGTGGCTTTTTTGAAATGACAGATAATCCTTAGGTCTTGTGCGTGTCTAAAGTATGTATTAAAAGCTCCAGGCATTCTTGTGATCAGTCTACATCAGCACTTCTAAAACGTCAAAGTACTGTATGTACAAAGCGCCTAGGGACCTGGTCCCAAGGCAGATTCTGACTCAGGCGGTCTGGGCCAGCTGCTGACACTTAGGTGTCTAACAGACTCCCTCCCAGGTGACTTCATTGCGGCAAGTGCCCTGCACCCCACTGTGAGCAGCAGTGATCTGCACTTGGTGATGTTTAATTTATGATTTGAAATTTTGGGCTGCAATTCCTGTGAAGGTGGTAATTCCTATGAAGGTTATAATTCACTCACATTTCTATGAAATCTGAAAATATGATATCCCTTATGTGCCTTGGATTTTTACTTGACTTTTTCCTTCATATTAAAGAGTAGGAAATTATGAAATATTTCCTTAAGTGTTAAATCATTCCAAGTGTGGATTTTAATCATATTCTATTAATTGATTTTAGAAATCATAGAGTCCAGGTGAGGTCTTGTTTAGATGTGGCCTTGCCAAATTTCCTTGTATACTTAGGAGCTTTGTTTGGTTTTGATAGTTCGATGAAAAGTTTTTACAAGAACAGCCTGATAGCTCCATTTATTAGTTTTTTCCTTCAAGAAAGTAAATATATTAATTCTTGTCTTTTATGTAGTTTATTAACCTCAGTATTACTGTAGTCCTTGACCTCAGTATAGTTGAAAAGAAAAGTAAGTAGAACCATATTCAAAACGTGTAGTATGTGGAGGAGGAAGAGGATTTTCACAGTTAAATGTCTGCCCTTTTCAGGTTCCCCAGAACCACCTTTGCCATCTGTTATGTCTCCTAGCAGGGTTGCAGCTAGTCGACTGGCTCCACAAGGAAGTGATTTAATTGTTCCTGCAGGTACTCGCTGCACTGATTGGATAAAGCCCTTCTTACTGCTGCTGCTGCTGCTGCTGCTGAAGCTAAACTAACTCATTCAGTTTCATAATCACTTGCTTTATATTCTTAGGTGTGTGTTATTTGGGCTGTTTTGGTGGCTGGCTGCTTTTTTTTTCTTTTTTAACAAGAAAGGAAGTAATCTTTATAGTCATGGCCTACCTTTCTGGCTTTTCAAAGTAATTAGGCAATATCTCTAATCTATCTTCTTAAGGTTAAAACCAATATAATGTGATTTGTTTTAAATCATCCTGCTTTGCTCTGGGCAATTCAGGTTCATGTGTTTGATCCTAACCTCTCAGCTTTGCAGCTCTGCCCTGTTTTTAGTTTTCTTGGGATATTTTTCTTTTAAAGAAACTTCAACAGTTAGGAATGGGTCAGTTGGAAAAGGTTGTGTCTTGTTATTTTAGCCTCAGTTTAGAAGTAGTTTGCAGAGTGTGACAAAATGCCATGTAATTTACCAGTTATATCCAATGAAAGATACTTGGGAAAAAGAAAAGATCTGTGTTTAATTTGCTCTACATTTCAATGTTGCTGGAATATAAAAATGGGAAACGTGAACTCCACATTTCTTTTTCATATGGAATGATAGTTTTTTGTCTTTATGAGAATTTTATAAATTACTAAATATGTTTGATTTTATATGTAGTTCTCAGTTTTAGTCTGTGATGAAACTGTTAAAGGCTAACTCTGGGAATAAATAAGAAGAAATTTTTACTGACCTTCAGTTTTTAAGACCACTTTTTGTAATTTTTCTCACCTTATTTCATTGCTCTTTTTAAATTATCATAAAGTTTATATCCCAAATCATTGATATTATAAATGTTTATGAAACATTTCTTGTGCTGTGGAAAATATTTTACTAATGGAAACTATATAGCCGCAGAGCTGCTTTTTCTACCATAAAACCTCGGCTGTTGGAACAGTACATTTGTCAGTGCTTCATGCTGCCTTGCTTTTGGAGGAAGAGCTTTTTTTGTGTGACAGAGTCTTGCTGTGTTGGAAGAACTCTTAAAAAAACTGTACAGTATAGGTCTTATGTAAGCCCATCCTCATAGGCAGGTGGTAACATTTTTTAAATTAATTTTTAACTGGTTCATCAAAACATAAAAATTGTACATAGTAATGGGGCACCGCGTGATATTTTTTTACACTGTACAGTGCGTAAATCAGCTTACACATATCTACCTCCTCAAACAGCATCCCCTTATGGCAACAACATTCATTTTTAATGGCTGAATTATTTTTTCCAGTTGTCCAGAACTATAGCAACATTCTGTCTTTTTTCTGATCAATATAGTACAATAACAGGAGAAGTTATTGAGAGGGAGATGAAATAGTTAGTGTAGGAAAATGAAGGATTATCACTACCTTTCAGAGCAATGAAATAGTTAGTGTAGGAATTTCTACTGACGAAGAGAGTTCAGGCTTTAAGATTAGTCGTCAAACTTTTATTTTTCTTGAGATAAACAACAGTTAATATAAACAAGAATTTTGATATTAAAAAAAAGAATTGATATGATAACCAAACCACATGGCATTTATAGTTAACAGACAGAAATACTGTATTTTTGGAATGATTACAAAATTATTATCATTGATTCTAGGACATTCCAGTCACCCACTTTGTGGGCATCTTTATTTCCTAAGTGCATAAGGAGTTTAGTTTGATCATTGTTTTATTTTCTTTCCTGACTTTATCTGGATTGTGTGTGTTTTGTCTTTTGTTATGATCATGCAGGTGGCCAGAAAACACAAACAAAAAGTGGACCAGTTATTCTAGCAGATGAAATTAAAAATCCTGCAATGGAAAAGTTAGAACTTGTTAGAAAATGGAGTCTGAACACATATAAGGTTTGTAATTTTTTAATGTTTCTAGTGGTCCTAAGAATTTTTATTTTTGTGTTAATCAAATGACTATATTGCAGTTATATGACCACATAGGAGTTACACCATCTAAACAGGAAATACAATTAGAAAATAGTGTTTTATTATTGATATTTGTAAAAATAATAGAATGTATTACAGAGTTGTTATAGTTCTATTTCCCCTTCTGCTTTTTTTACGCTTTATCTTTAATTTTAAGAGACAAGTTCTCACTGTGTTGCCCAGGCTGGTCTTGAACTCCTGGGCTCTAGTGATGATCTAAGTATTAACTGTAAGGACAGCGCCAGATTATAGATTAGTTGAGTTTTTAAAGTTTGTTGACCTTGTTAGTTGTGTTGCTTCAGAGTATTTGGTGGTTATTTTCCTTGTTTTGTGATTATTTACCATGAAACAAGTAAGCAAATTATTTAATCTTATATATTACAAACAGCCAGAGTCCTAAATCCATTTAGTACCTTCGAATCTTACCAGGGATAGGGCAGGAGACTTGCAGAATAGTGCACTGGATGAGTCTCTCAAGAGTCAAATGAGTGGATTTATTCCTTCAGTTAATATTTTAAAAAATATTTTTTGAAATCCTCTACAAGATAAGTTAAAATGGTAAAAGTGCCCTGAAATATAAATCTTTCCATAAGGTATTTAGCTCATGTCACCGCGGAACCTGAGAAATGCCAATGGTAATTTTTAAAAAGCGATGCTTACTTAAGCTTTTCTTCTCATGCGGGTGTTCTCTTAAGTCTTTGCACCTTCTTGCTGGGGATTCAGCCAGTCCAGGTATCTTTTGGGGTCTATGTTCCCTCCCGTCACAGTGGTTTCCCCCAGCGTTCACAAATGTCTGCTCTTATGTCCTCGCTGACCCACATACCCTGTGGTTTCTGCCCTAGCTTTCTCACTTTCTCCATCCCAGCCTTCACAGCCATGGTTCCTATTTCCCCGCCTCCTTCTGTCTCCCCTGCCCACTCTCGGAATAGCTTCTTCACAAATTCTCCTGGAGTATACCTGGCTGAGTAGTCACTGTTTCTTTAAAAACTTTCAGCCAATCGCTGTCATCGTTAGAATGACATGCGTCGGACTCCTGTCTGCCTTTCCAACTTTATGTCTCACTGTCCCCTCTCTGCTCTGTCTGTGGCTCTGATACCAAATTACCCAGAGATTTCCTTCAGCAGTCTGTGCTTTCTCACATTCTGTAACGCTTCATGAGGCAGTATTTGCCCGTTGCTTGGAATTCCCCCTCCATTTCACTTATCCTTCGCAGCAGACTGAGCTTCATTCATTTATTTATTAAATTTATGTAGCATTCTTTTTGTTCATTGAAGTATAAAATTTGCCTCTGTTAATATTCTTTGTCCACACATTTTGAACCGGGAGAACATAGACCTTATTTCTGAACCAAATCCTAGTAATTAGTAATTACATGTTTTTTAAAGTTAAAGTTTTTGTTGGTTTGAGTCTTCTCTTGTGTTGTTAGTTTCTTCCTCATTCCTTTCCACTTGTTCCCATTTGTGTATTCTCTGTTCCTTTCCTTCCATTTCCTAGCGCTGCAGTAATCTGAGTTGAATCATTAAGCTTCCATGTTCCTCTCTCACAGTTTTGGTATGCCCCATTAGGCCTTTTTCTGTTAAAGAAAATGGCCAACCTTGAAGTGTTGTACTGTGTGAAAGAAGCACCAAGTGATCACTTTAGTTTTCCACGAAGTGTTTTTTCCTCAGAACTTAGTTTGGATATTCCAGACTAGATCACAAGAGAGAAAGGAAGTTCTCGCATGGTTTTAGGGAGCTGGCAGCCCTGTGTGCCTAGGCTGACGTGCCCCTCCCCACCGAAGTATAGCCACCTCCTGTGTCTGAAGACTTTCCTGGTTGTCAGCCTTTTGGGGTTCTCTGTCACTGGGCAGTGCTGCAAGTGCTTGTTTTGATTTGGTTAATTTAAGACTGTGCTTGCTATACATATTATTCTTGAGTAACTGAATTCTGGCTCTTTGATCTCTCCTTTATGATTTCTTCCTTTAATTTCTTCTGTTTCTGTTCTCTAGCAAATACTATCTTCAGAGAAAGTATTTACTATTGTTTTATTCATTGTCAATTTTGGCCCCAATTCCAGTCAAGTGATTAAAACTAAGTATAACAATTTTAAGTTTAGGCTGTGGACCCTGCTTTTTTTAAGCATTATTTGAATCTGCCTGGTTTTATTCACAAAATTTAAATTCAGAATTTATTTTTATCTGCAGAAATAGTTATGAATATTGAACTCTGTTTTATCTTTTTTGGTGGGGGTCTGTTTTTGCTTTTTCCTAGGCTACAGAGACAAATTTTTGAAATTTTTAAAAAATCTGAATTCAGCATTCAGAGCCATTTAACATAGAAAATGTTGTATTTACTACTTTTTAGAATGTTTTTGATAACCTTCAATGATGAGTATATTGACACCCTATATAATTACTCTTGAAATGTATTATTGAGTAGTGAAATGCTAACAATTAGAAAAATGCTAATAATAAGGAAACTTAATGCTATGTGGAGCTCTGAAATTAGATTCACTTTAAAAAATTACAAGCTTCTGTATCATTTCTTTGACCGAAAAGAGTAAGAGAATAACATAGCGCAGTGCTATTTGGGCAGAAGTAAAAGTAAGGAGAATTTAGGAATCTTTAATGAATCTACATTTGTCCCTCCCTCCCCATCTTCCCTCCCCCCCCTCCCTCCCCCCTTCCCTGCCTTCTCCGTCTCTCTCTGCCTCCTTCCACCTCTCTCTCCTCTCTCTCTGTCCCCTCTTTTCCTGCCACCCTCTCCATCCACTTCCTCTGTTTTTCTCCTTTTCTCCCCTTCATGCAGCCTTCATACAAATACAGATGCAGACTACTGAAGGGGAAGGTAGACATTTGAGACCAGCAGGAGAATAGAATTTTGGTATCCTTCATGATTTCTGTGTTAACAGGGTTAATATTTTTAACGCCAAGTTTCTCAGTTTTAAATAATTTATTTGAATGCAGTAGATTTGGAATACTACAATTATGAGAAAATCCATCTAGCAGTGTATAAATTCTCTAGATAAGTCTTTAAATGTCTTCGGATTAGAATTTCTAAAGGGGTTGACAGTTTTCAGTCTGTTAAATTAGCTCACTCTGTCAAAGAATCAGATATGCTCTAGCATTTGTATTTTGAATGACATGTTACTTTTTTGCTGTTACTCTGGCTTTTTCCCCTTTCTAAATAAAGTGCATTTTTCCACTTTTAGTGTACTCGACAAATTATCTCTGAGAAGCTAGGCCGTGGCTCAAGAACTGTGGACCTTGAACTTGAAGCCCAGATTGATATATTAAGAGATAATAAGAAAAAATATGAAAATATCCTCAGACTGGCTCAGACACTGTCAACCCAGCTTTTCCAGATGGTGCACACTCAGAGGCAGCTTGGAGATGCGTTTGCTGACCTGAGTTTGAAATCTCTAGAACTCCATGTAAGGTTATTTTCAGTACTATTGGGGTGCAGGAAATGGCAGTAGAAGTATTTTATGAGGTAATTTGTTCCATTTATGTTTTGCTGAACTTCTATGCAATTGGAATTTCTGTGTTTGTTTGTGGAATGCTGGGACGCGCGCATGCTTTGCCACTGGCTATACCTGAAGCCCTATGAGAAGACCTGGCTGACTTCTGTCAACTTACTGACCCACTTGTACTGTAGAATAGAGGTCAGCTGGAGGTTTTAGAAGGAAGGAATTTGATTAGGGTGAAGGAAGAGTACTCAGCCTGCCCCAGCCTAGAAAAAAATCATAGTTTTATATAGCTCTGGTGTAGGTAAAAAATAAATTAGACATTTATTGAAAATCATCTCTTGCCCATCCCAGATATGTTGAACAATTTGTGTCTTGTGTGAATGAATTTGTGATATACTTTTACTGAAATCATTGATATAAATAGGAAGTTTGAGGTTAAGCACAGTTGTAAAGTACATGCTTAGTATATGCACAGCCTTGGGTTGTATCCTACTACTGCAAGCAAGGAAATTAGATAAATATGTAAATGAAGTTTTTTTCAGGATTTATCTCTGTAGATATTCAGCAAAAACATTTTCTTCTTGGTGTCAGGAATCAAACTCAGGACCTTGCACTTGCCAAGCAGGTGCTTGTGCCGCATTTTAAAGAGTTTCTTTTGCTGTCTTTTGACATTTTTTATGTTTGAGTGGGTTGTTTTGTTTTTTGTTTTTTTTCTTTTCTTGCCTGAAGCCAGATAGTGTAGATATTCTTTTGCCTACAGACTTCTTACATGAAGAATTAGATAATTTAAAACATTAAGTAAAAAAAAAAAAAAAATTAAGTCGCTTTGCCCTATAACCTTGGGCAAAGAAAGTTTGGTACAGATGGTGATACATGTCGTAACAGTGAGAAAATTCAATTTTAACTGATCCATTAGACAGAAAAAAGAACTAGTAGGTGGGAAACTTAATATCATAACAGCGGCGATTGTACCACCTCTTAAATGCCGTGGGCTGGGGCTTTGTATTCGTTGCATGTAAAGTAACCCTTATCTAGAATGCAGGGGAACAGAAGTGTTTGAGATTTCAGAGGTTTTTTTGTTTTGTTTGTTTTTATTTTAGAAGGTTTGCATAGACTTTACTAGCTGAAAATTCCTAATACGGAAAACTGAAATGCTCCAAAACTCAAAACCTTTAGAGCATCATACAATTCATACACATGGAGGGAATTTTAGCAGAGGCTTTGTATGCAGGGGAGGCAAATCCATACTTGGTGTGCCTGTTCCACAGATGTATTCCAGTTTTATTTTTGAAGATACAATTCACAGACCATAGCTCATCCTTGTAAAGTGCGCAATTCAAGGAACAGACATGCATAAAAGATAATTTGTATTCCCTTTAAGAAATGTCCTGTTTCATTGCTCAGTATATTCATAAAGTTGTGCATCAGTCACGTCTAATTCCAGAACATGTTTATCACTCCCAAAAGAAACCCCATACCTGTCTTATTCTCCAGACAGCCCTTGGCAAACACTAGTGTGCCGTGCTTCTCTATAGATTTGCATTTATGGATGTTTGACATAAAGGGATCGTACATGTATGACCTTTTGTGTCCAACATACTGGTTTTATTTCCTCTGGATTCATGCCCCAAGGCAGGATTGCTGGGTTATATGGTAGTTCTTTTTTGTTTTTCTAGGAACCTCCACACTGTTGCAATAGTGGCTGTACCAGTTTCCATTCTCACCAGCAGTGTGTAAGAGCTCGCCTTTCTCCATACCCTCACTGGCGTGTTTTGTTCTCATCTTTTCATTTATTTTATTTTATTTGTCTCTTTGCTTATAGTCATTGTAACTGGGGTGAGATAGTATCTCACGGTTTTGGTTTGCATATCTGCTTAGTGACATTGAACATTTTTCATGTACTTGTTGGGTCATTTCTATATCCACTTGAAAAAGTGTTTCTTCAGATCATTTGCCCACAGCTTAGTGGTACTGTTTTTTATTGAGTTGAGTGCTTTTATAGTCTAGATATTTATCTCTTGTCAGGTAAATTGTTTGCAAATGCAGTATTTTCTTCACTCTAGGTTTTCTCTTTGTTGATTTCCTTTGCCGTGCAAGAGCTTGAGTTTGATACAATACCATTTGTCTGGTTTTGCTTTGTTACCTGTGCTTGTAAGATCTTATACATGCTTTTTAGATCTTATATGAAAAAACATTGCCTAATGATATTTTGAAATGTTTCCCCTATGTTTTCTTCTAGCAGTTTCATATTTTCATTTTTCTTACATGTTTTGAGTTGATTTTATACATGGGGGCTCTAAGTTTCCATATGGCTAGCCAGTTTTTCTAGCACCATTTATTGAAAAGACTGTCTCTTTCCACTGTGTTTTTGTGCCTGTGTTGAAGATTCTGTTTGGCTGTACATCCATGATGGTGAACCTTTTAGAGCTTTCAGTGATGCAAACAGCCTGCTGCAGCAGGCATGCCATAGGTTCGCTACCGCTGCTGAAGATGCATAGATTTATTTCTGGGTTCTCTATGCTGTTTTTTTTCTTATGTGTTGGTTTGATGCCAGTAACGTGCTGTTTTCACCACTAAACCTTTAGCTCTGGGAATTGTATTAGTCTTCCATCTTCAGTTGCAGCTTAGAAGTACAGCTCTGTCCTTGTAAGTCATCCTTATTTTATGTTTAGTTTATGTGTAATTATTAAAGCAATTTATACTAATGTGTAACACACTCCTAAATAACTGAGAATGCTAAAATAATCGACTTGTCATCAACTAAATTGTTTGAGTCACATTTCATCTTATTTTAATACCAAAAAGTGAATTTATTTATAATGTGTGTGTGTATGTGTGTGCATATATATATATATACATATATATTCATTTTGTTCTCATTAGTATTCTAATTATTTGTATCATTTACTACTATATAGGCATATAATCTATATGGCATATAATCTATAAATAGATTATAACTTAATCTATTTATTTATTTTTCAATCTTGGCAGTTGAACCCATAGCCTGACCATGTTAGGCATGTACTGTACCATTGAGCCATATCACCAGCCCATTTGCTTTACTTTTTTTTTAAAAAGTTCTTTTTATTATAGCCAGTTGAGTTCTCAGAATTTTTCCAAAATTTTTATTGTGTTAAGGTGTACACAGCACAATTTAGCATCTTAACCATTTTTAAAGTAATTTCATTTTTTAGAACTATTTTAGGTTCACAACAAAATTGAGCATATAATACAGAGAGTTTTCATATGTCCTCTGTCCCAGTTCATCAGTAGCTTTCCCTGTACCAACATTTCCGCACTGAGTTTCCAGATCATGCATGAAAAATATTAAAGAGTTTGGTTTGGTTTGGTTTTACAGTTCTAGGGATTGGTCCTAATGCCTCACACTTGCTAGGCGAGTACTCAACCACTGGACTACATCCCAGGCCTAAAATCTTGCTTCATACATTGTTTCTTCTCAGAATTTTAGGTGAGATTTAACATTCTTGAAACAAAACAGTGTTGCTTTACTGTTGCCTTGTGCTTTGAATTAAGGCTTAATTGTTCTGGTATAAATTTAGGATGTGAAATTTTCTAGTTTCTCAATTTCCTGAAACTTCATCTTTAGTTTGATTTGTTTTCTTTTTTATTAAAAAAAAAAAAAAAGCAGTCTTGTAGGTCGTCTGTACCTTTCTGTGGTTAAATTAAGACCATTGGCATTTTTAGTTAGTAATATGGAACTTTTAGAAATACAATGTTACAGGGCTATGGTATAATGACATGTACTTTGTTGTGAAGTGTGTAGAAAAGATTTCCTTACTTTTTATCAACAACAGTAATTTTTTCCAGCAGTAGTATTTGGATAAATCTAACTTTCATATGTTTCTTCCTTACCTTTTGATTTTCCCTTTTACCTCCTAATGACTATCAAAGGAATAAGTAGAGCTGTAATATATTCTGTTAACATTTTCTAAAAGTTCTAAGATTCTAATTTTTATTAGTGCATGTTTGTAGTACATAATGATTACATTCATATCTTCTGCCATCTTGTTTCTGGTAATGTTTATTTAGACGTCATATATAATTTGGCTTGTAGAAATTTGGTGCCCAAAATCTTCAGCTGTCCTACCTTTTGTTTTAGTTTTTACATGCATGATTGATATTTTTATGGAATTATATCTCCAATATTTGCAGTCAGTGTTGGTACAATCTTGAAGACTGAGTCCAGAGTAAACAGTTCCATGGACCTATCTTAAATGGAAAATGCTTTTAGCATAGCATAGATATTTTTACTGTCTTGTAATTTATTGAACAGTATATCACCTAGAAATTTAGTTATAGCTATACCATAGCATTCATTTTTCATTGTCGAAGATTCTTCTTTATATTACATTTTATTCAGGTGAAATTGAGGCATGTTTTATTAAAAAAAAAAAAAGCTGGAGAATTGTAAACCTAAAATACATCCTACAATAAAATGTGATCAGATTTTTATTTGGTTAGCTGTGTTCCTGATTAATCTGTTAATTGATGACATGTAGGCTGGGAAGATTTTACTGCTGAATATTTAGGACTGTTTTCCTGCCGTATCTGAAGGAGTAATGTACACATGAGCCAGGACACTGCTGAGCCAGGACGCAGCAGACCCAGACAGAAGAATGAGCTGGGGCTGGGTGATCTGTCCTCAGCGCAGCGCTCAGACAGACCTGTGCGTAGGAGCCAACTGGTCACGAAGTTTACAGCAAAATGTGTCTTGCTAATATTTATACATTGAGGGGACGCAGTCAAAACACAAAAAATTGCTATCTATTTTATGTCTGAACGTTTTAACCAATTTTTACCTAATTTGGTGGTAGACGTTATAGTTTCTCTGATTAATAATCTGCTATATTTTTCTTCCTAACAGCTGTGCTTACAGTATAATAAAAACAAAATGTAGAAACTAAAATATTCTTTCTAGTACAAAGTAGTTTAGATTTAAAAAGTTATTTAGATTTAGCTATGCATCTGCGCTGATGGTAATTTTGGCTCACTAAACTTTTTTTGATAATTACGTATCTTTATAATTTAGATTTAGATTCTTACCTATTTAAAGATTGACATAAAAAGGTAATACTTCCGTTGCTAGATTTCTAAATCACGTATTTTCTCATTAGTGATATGTTTGAGATTTTCAGAGTCATATCTGTGAATTTATTACTGGATAAGTTAAGGTAACTTCTTTGTTTTAGGAAGAATTTGGCTATAACGCAGATACCCAGAAACTGCTTGCAAAAAACGGAGAGACTCTTCTTGGAGCCATTAATTTTTTTATTGCTAGTGTGAACACGTTGGTGAATAAAACAATTGAAGATACATTAATGACTGTGAAACAGTATGAAACTGCCAGGTAGGTGTGAATTTTCTCCATATTGTTTATTTCATTGCATGTACTTCAGTTAAGGTTTTTGGTCGCAAACAACAGAAACCAGATCTGCCCAATACTGACAGAAAAAGAATGTCCTGGAATGTTACAGGGTAACTCGCAGCATAACAGGGAGAACAAGATTCTGGAAGCAAGCAAGAGCAAAGCCAAAAATGCCTCAGGAAGTATCTAGCTAGGATGGTGACTGATGCTTCTGCAGTTCTTGTAGGGAATTTCTAGAAGGCCCTGAATACTTGCTTCATGCCCTGGGAATGTCCCTGTGAGCCTCGGTCATGCGTCCAAACCTCACCTGCTAGGGGGTGGGGTCCCTCCCGGCTGTCGCTTCCCTAGAAGAGTATGCGGCCCGTGTCCTGCCAGCTGGGTCCCCTGCTCGTCTGTAATCGGCCTGAGTGGACCTGTCGGCCTCATGCCACTGACGGTGCTTTGTGATGTGAGCTTCTGCCGCTGCACAGCGGCCCAGCGTGTGCTCCCAGTGCCTCCCGCAGTCACAGACTCATGTCCGCCCCCAGGACACATAAATATTTGCTTGTGTTTTGATAGCTGCTTAGTATGCAAATTTGTATACATTCTACTTAGTATGTGTATAATTTCTCAATCTTGTGCCCATCTTGTTAGGTGAACAAAATACATATTAATAAGCACTTAGAAATATCTGAAGAGCAGCAAACCCATGATAGCTTTTTTAAGCTTTGGATTCCAGGCTGAATTGTTTCACCCGTGTGCCCTGCCAGTTTTATTTACGCATCAGTCCAGTTCCCTTTGAGGTTTCTTCCCTCTGAATATTTGGGATTAATATTTTTTACATGTTTTTTGCGGCGTAGTTGAAGATGAATGCAGACTTTGCCCTCTAGAAGCATCATTTTTTGTTTTGGCCTCTTGCCGTAGATTAATGATGTAGCAGAGGCTGTGAGAACCCTCGGTGGTCAGTCCTTCTGCAGGGCGGTGCACTTGCCCTGGAGCACCCATTTATGCCTTGAAGAAGTCAAAGCCCAAGTACCTGGAAAAGTTAAATTTTAATGACTTAGCAAGAAGAGATGCTTGTGTTCCATGTTGTACTTGTAATTTTCAGTCAGTGTGTCTTGGTTACTTTTCTGTCATTGCTGGGACAAAATACCTGACGCCCAAATTAAGGAAGGAAAGGTTTATTTTGCTTACAGTTTGTGGAGGTTTCAGTCCGTACTTGGCAGATTATAAGGCAGAGTGGCACACGGCAGAGGGCTACAGCTCATTGCGTCCATCCGAACACAGCAAAACAACAAGCACACAAGGGAGGAAATGGCCAGAAGCACCCTCTTCCTCTCCCTTACATATGCAAACTGTCCACCCCAGGGCGGGTGTAGCTCTCACACCCATAATCAATAAAACCCTAAAAGCCTGCCCCGTGACCACCGCATGAGGCTTTGGGGGGACACCCAGACACAAACCATAACACAGTGTTAATGTACAAAATTCATAGAAATACAGACCTAACACCTGTACCCAAGGCCTGGGAGGCTGAGACAAGAGGACTGACGGCAAGTTCCAGCTCGATCTGGACAATTTAGGAAGATACTGTCTCAATAAAAAACAAGAAAGGGGTTGAGGACATGGTTCAGTGCAAAGGCCCTGGGTTCAATTGCCAGTACCTCCAAAAAGAAAAGAAAACTTTGACTGTCTGGTAAGGGGAGGATGGGGCCAGGGTTTTATGGTGTATTCAGTAGGTTTAGGTTTGGGGTTTGTTTTTTTTTTAACTGTTTATTAACATGGCACTCATTGAAGGAATGTCAGATGTGGAATCCCTTCATTAGCATTACTAGTAGTTGGTTTTTCAGTCTCTGTTTAACACGGTCATGAAAGGACCATACATTTCACCCCTGGGCAGCTACACAGGCATGACTGCCCCATCAATTGGCTTTTTATTAATGTTATTAGTAAAAACACCAATTAAGGTGATTGGATCCATTTGTATGACCAGTGGTACCAGCCACCTGATAGAATACTGATGTTTCAAGGCACGGAACGTGTTGAATCCTTTCATGGACATTATATTTACCGAACGGTTCATTCTTTATGTGAATGAAGTACTTCATTTATAAAAGCTCTGTTTGGTTCTTTCTAAGTTTGTCCCACACTCAGAATGTCCTAATTTGTTTATAACAGGTGCACTTGGTTTTATCTCTGCAGTCATTTTGAGCTTCTAGTTCTGTAGTCATTTGGATTCTTCTGGTATTTGTGACTTTTTTGTTTGATTGGTTTTGTTTTTTGAGACAGGGTCTCACTAGTTTAGGCTGGTCTTGAACTCACTGTGTAGCCCAGGCTGGCCTCAAACTCACTGCAATCTCTTGCCTCAGCCTCCCAAGTGTTGGAATTACAGGCGTGCACTGCCATGTCTGTTTATATTTGTGACTTTTGAAGATGAAAGTTTGTTTTCTTCCCTAAGTACCACCACCATCTCCTGGTTAAGAACTATATGAATCTGTCTTTATAATTTTTTTTGTCTTCACTTTATAATTGTCTACCTACCCTGAAATATATTTTAGTTACTTAACATATATCCTTCTTTGGAGGCTTTATTTCTGTTGTCTTTTAAAATATTAACCTATATTACTATTTTTCTTTTTCTTTTTCTTTTTTTTTCTTTTTTTCCAGTACTGGGAGTCGAACTCACAACCTTGCGCTTGGCAGGCAGGCGCTGTGCTGCTGAGCTAAATCCCCAGCCCCTATTTTTATTTTTCTGAGATAGGGTCTCGTTCTATAGTCCAGGCTGTCCTCGAACTCACAGCAATCCTCCTGCCTCTGCCTCCTGAGTGCTGGGATTACAGGCATGCACCACCACACCCAACCCTAACCTACATTAAAGAAAGCTAGATGCATCAGTTAAGTCATCGTTCATACACAGAACAGTTAGTTCACTTACAGAGGAGATAAATCAGGCTCTGGATGAGGTTAGTTTGCTCACATATGGTCAATTTCACAGCCAAGATGAGAACCTGTTGGTTCTCTATCTTTTGGGGGATGGGTCAGTGCTGGGATTGAGCCCAGTAATCACTGGGCTATAATCCCAGCCCTTTTGGTTTGGAGACAGAATCTTGCTAAATTGCCTAAACTGCCCTGGAACTTGTAGCCACCCTGCACGGGCCTCCAGTGTGTGTGGGTTATCAGTGGGCACAACTGCGCTTGGCGTGGCCTGATCAGTAAGCCTTAAGCTTGACTGGAGTTAACTAAAACTTGGGGCTGGGAGCTGTGGCTCAATGGTAGAGTGCTTCCCTAGTATTCACAAGGCCCTAGGTTCAATTCCTAGCACTGCGAAAGAAAAAGTTAAATAGAAGTTGGGCATGGTGGCATATGGCTCAGCACTCAGGAAACTAGGCAGCAGATCATAAATTTGAGCCCAGCCTGGACTACATAAGCAAGTTCAAGACCAGCCCAGACTATATAGTGAGATTGTCTCAAAAAACAAATGAAAAATGGAATATAAAAATTTCACATCAATTACAAAAATAATTTTCTTATTGTTTCTCCCCCAGTACCAAAAATTGAACCCAAGACCTTGTACAGGCAAAGAAAGCATCTCTACATCCCTATCCTGTAACTCTTAAGTACTGAGATAGCACTCGGTGGGTTGCCTATGCTTACCTTTAACCCGAAATCCTCCTGTGTCTGCCTAGACTTGCCCTTAACTCACAAGCGTCCTGCTCAGGCTCCCAAGTAGCTGGGGGTTACAGGTGTGCATTCATGTGGCTGAATTTGCCCGTGTTTTGCTGAGGAATCCATCTTAAAGTATAATGTGATGATGTATAGATCTCAGTTTATACAATGGATAAGTTTGCTGGAACTTTGAACAAAATTATAAATTAAATTCTGTATACTTGGTAGCTGGTTACTTAATGGAAAACTAAGACATTGTCTTCGTGTGCTTTGCAAGCACGGCTCACCCCACAGTTATCCTTTTAATTCAGATCGCAACATGTGATCGTATGTATTAATGCGAGTGTCGGGTCTGACTTCTGTGCTCACGAAGTGCCTGAGGAATTGGTTAGATGTAACCTGAAACACTGGCTGCCGAGGGTCTGTTAGGAGTCAGAAAAGAATCCAAGATTAAAGTTTCTCAGTGGCTGAATTTTCTTCTCTGTCAAAACCAGAAGTTACTGACTTCTTAGACCAAAGATCATCTATTTGATCAGCACAAAAAGTGGTAATTCAGGCCGGTGCCTGGGTGGCCTGATGCTCCTCGTTTTGCATTGTGGCCAAGTGACCTAGCCCTCTGGTGCTCCCAGACAGGAAGTCTTTGAACAGCGCCCCTTCCACGCTTCTCCCCCGCGGCGCCAAGAAGGGAGTCACTTGTGGCCAGGGCTTTTCAGAGGTACACAGCTGTTCTCCAGAAGTTCCACAGAATCCAAAAATACGCAGCCCTCTCCTCGATGTGAACCGGTTCAGACTGCATCCTAGAGCGAGGAGTCAGGTGTTCCCCATCTTGGCGCTCCAGGGCACTGTTACAGAAGCTCTCAGGAAGCTTTTCCTGTGATTCTGTCTTCAATCTCTGAATGTAAAACTTTAGCAGCATAAGGGTAGGATTGTGACTTTTATCATATTTAAGTAAACCACTATGTTTGGTAGTGTGCTCCAAGACTGTTGAAGGGCGTTTGTTACGTTAAATTGCCACTTACTACTATGTATTTCAGTTGTTTCCTTTTATTTTTTAGGCCTCAGTATATCTGCTTTTGGCTGTAATAATAAGCATTCTAACAGTTGGTTATTATCAGGTTTTCCTAAATATATGAAGGTTTTGTGGATATTATGGAGCACAGAGAGATCCAGTGCTAGACTCGTCAGAACCATGAGAGGCTCGGGTGTGGTCGCTGAACCCGTGGAATCCCCTCGTTCTTATCACGGAGTCAGCCTCGCCGCCTCCGCTGGTGTCTGTCGTCCTGTTAGCTCCTCTGCTTTGTGCTGCTTCGTGGACTCGTTTCTCCCGTGTCCATGGTCTTTCTCATCGGGCACTGTCTTCTTCTGGCTTCTCATCTTCTGCTCCCAGCCGCCGTCCACTCTGTGCTCTGCCACCAGAGCACCTTTCTGTCCTGCGCCATTTGGACCATGTTGCTGTCATGTCCGATCAGAGTTTCTCAGTGACTTCGCTTCCCCTGTCCTTCTGGGTTAGACTTGAACCACATTGCCCTTTGGGCTACTTAACTTCAGTCTTGCCTACCTGTCCAGCTTGAATTCTTCTGATTATTATATTGCACTTCAGGTTGTAACATAGTGAACCAATCTCCAAGTGTGATGAGGTACCGTACACCTTTGCACATGCTATTTTCTTCCTGGAGTCGTCTACCAATTTCCCTGCCCCACTCAATTCATTAACCTTTTATCAGCCTTCACATTCTAATTACCGTGTTTTAATTCTGCCCTGAGATGCCTTTGCATCCCTCATTAGTTAATTCTTCTTGCTTTTCATTATTTCTTTCCCCTCTTCATGGTAGTTTCCAATATGTCATTTTTGTAGTAATCCTTACAAGCTTGTTTTAGGACCACAGACTTCATGAGGGTAAACATAGCTGTTCATCTTTGTAGCTTTGCTTTCAAGCACAATGACATAAAAAGTGACCACTTAGTAATTGTTGAATCAATCAGTATATCAGTAAATGAGTGAATAATGCTACTTTGGCCCTAAAGGATCAAGCTTGTTAAATTCATCAGGTGTTAAGAATACTTTAGGCTATAGCTGGCCATGGTGGCACACACCTGTAAGCTTAGCACTCAGGAGGATGAGGCAGGAGAATTGCTGCGAATTAGAGGCCAGCCTGGGCTACATAGTGAGTTGAAGGCCAGCCTCAACTACACAGTGAGACCTTGTCTTAAATTTTTTTTAAAAAAATAAAGAAAAAAGAATACTTTAGACTGAGTGTCACACACTGTTGTAGTCTTTCCCAAATTATGTATACAGTACAGCTTATGTTATATAAAGAATTTCTCATTCCCAGAAGGGGATGCACATCATACCGTAGATGTCTGAATAAAGAACTTTAATTTGGGGGCATAAGCTTTGTGTTCATATTTTTATTAAAGTAGAGATCACTTTGCTGCTTTGCTGAGTACCAAGTTGTCAAAGCTGCTGAACAAGTTGCTGTACTTACACGGGTCCATGACTAGCGGTGTTATGAGATGCCGTGGGATCAGGAATGATGGGTGGGGTGACTCGCAGTTGGTGGGGGGAGAATGCTCCGACGGTACCTTTCACACGGAAGTGTTAAGTGCTGCACTGTCACATTCTGCATGCTGGTATTCTAGCAGTCCGTCTAGAGCTGCGATGCTCAGCAGTCACATGTACTTGGAATATGTCGGGTACTTGGAATATGGCCAATCTGAAGTGCACTGTGTGGAAGTGTGAGCTATGCAGTGGATTTCCAAGGCTCAAAATGTAAAGTAGCTCATTACCAATTTGTTTTACATTGATTACATGTTCCAATGATAGTTTCAACATTTTGAGTAAAAATATATTAACATACATATATAACATGTGTATATAAATATACATCCCTTTAGACGTGTTTCAAAATTATTTTTACATTTTACTTATTAGACTGTCTGTATATCTGTTAATATGGATGAATCTAAGAAAGATAATGTTGAATGGAAAAAGCAAATCAAGCAAGAATATATTCAGTCTGATACCATTTGTATAAAGTTTGAAAATAAAAGCTAAACAGTATTTACATATGGATAGCCATAATTATATGAAGAAATTAAGAAATGATAACACTAATTCAGAATAGTATTTATGTGTACAAAAAGAATGGAGCTTGGAGAAGAAAATGAAGGGGGTCTTTAAATGTATTAAATTTTATTTTCAGGATAGTTGGATTCTTGATGGTTTTTACAAGTGTAATTTACAATTTACATACTTGTCATATATTCTTTGATATCAAAAGACTCATAAGAACAATATGTGTACATTGTTTAAAAGCAGGCACAGTTACTGTTTTAAGGTAATTTCTAAAAGAATTTAAATCGCATGCTCAGTCGTGGAGCTGCGGGTCACCGTGGGTCCTGCTGGGATTCCTGGAGCCCCGTCACCCTCACTTGAATCTGTGCCTGGTGCGTCCTTGGCATCCATGAGGGCACGCCCCACCTGCCTTCAGCTAGTGTCCTGTAGGAACAGAGGTTTCAGATGGCGCTTATGATTCTGTGACTTATGTCTCTCCAGATAGCTATGCTTGGGGTTTTGTGGTTATTATTTTTTTGACCCAAGGTCTTATTATGTTGCCCAGCTTGATTTCAACTCAGAATGTACTTCCAGCTGGTCTTCAACTCTTATGTGGACCAGGCTGGTCTCAAACCCATGGTGATTCTTCTGATCCAGCTTCCCCCGTGCTGGGCTTACAGGCAGGTTCCACGCAGCCTGGCCTTTAACTAAGTCGTAGGAGGTCCTCTCTTCCTTGCGTGGTCACATGATCTGCTGTCAGGAAGCACAGCACCCAAGGCTCCACTGACACCTGGAGACTGCTGCTCTTTTCCCCGAGGATGACATTTCTGACTTCACACACTTGGTCTAACTCTGGAATACTGTGATAATTTTTATTTGCCCAAAGTCCCCCTAACCAAGGTTTTCAGGTTGGGGAATTTTCTGCCAGTGTCAGGAGCAGATAACACCCTGCCCCGTCTCAAACACACAGCTATGACGGTCACATGTGAGTAATACTCAGCAATGGTGTGGAGTCCATCAGTGCATGAGTCCTGGGCTTCCAAACCCTTCTTAGCTCTTAACTTTCAAAAAGGGACTTTTTATTCTCTCTCCGTATTCATCAGGTGAAAGCTGAGAAGCAGTCAGGATTACCTGGGTGGAGCTCAGAATCAACTTCGGATTAGAAAGCACTATCTGAGCAGGAAGACAGGGTCAGGAGTCAATAAAAGCCTCTGAGGAGCCATCCCGGATCCTGGGGCCTGGAGTTGCTGCCTGGGTTCCTCAGAGCCCTGAGCACCCGGCCACCTCACCCAGCCCTGGAGAAGTCACCACCCTCCCAAGCACATGCACCTGTCTGCCCTCACTTAGACTCCCCTGTGACCTGCAGCCCAGGGTGCCACCAGTGTTCCTTTTTGTGTAGATTCAAACGAGTAGATGTGAGGTTTAGATTTTAACTTAAAATTTAGATTTTCAGTCTTCTAAAATAGTTTGATTTCTGCTGTAAATTTTCTATTTTTTTTCTTTTGGGGTGTTTAAGACAAGGTCTCACTACGTACTTTAGGCTGGCTTTTTAATTCACTGAAAAAAAAAAAGAATTTAAATCGCGTGAACAGATCATCTTGTCTCCTATCGTGCATGGCCAGCTTAGACTGTCACTGAAGGACTGCTGATCTGCAGTGTGACTTGTGTTCACCTTTCAGTGCTGAAGTCTGTCCTCGCCTCCCTTGCCCCACTGGAGACGCCCAGTTCACAAAGGGGGTGAATCTCTGCTATAGACAGTGTCGCTTTGGCATGCTTGGTTTTAATATCTGTTTTATAAGCTGATTTTTAAATTTTGGAAATTTTATTTGTCAGTTAGTGCCGACCAATATTGGGAGAAATAGTTAATAGTATTAAAAAGCAGCTTTCACCACCTCCCCTGTGTTTTTAATTATGTTTTCAATTGCCTTTCCTTTGTGATTCTGGGGATCATACCCAGTATCACATGCTAGACAAGTACTTTACTACTTGAGCTGTACCCCGGATCCTACCCCCAACCCACATTCCTCTATTAACAACTTTTTGTTTTTAAAGAAATAGTGCTTTCCAGAGCGTAAGGTATGGAATAGGAAGTTTGTATATCATTGTGTAACATGAGAATGAACATTACGTTTTCCAGCCCATCTTCTGAACATAAGTCACTCTGTTTTTGTTGCATGCATCATTTATTCTCTCTTTCCAGGATTGAATATGATGCATATCGCACTGATTTGGAAGAGTTGAATCTTGGACCACGTGACGCAAACACTTTGCCAAAAATTGAGCAGTCCCAACATCTGTTCCAAGCACATAAGGAAAAATATGATAAAATGCGCAATGATGTTTCCATCAAATTGAAATTTCTGGAAGAAAATAAGGCAAGCTTACTCTTTACCCTCTGACATCTCTCTGTGGTAGTCGTCCAAAAGAGTTGAGAGTGTTCTGTTTCTGTTAACTGACTTTTACGACAATTACAAGAGAGAAATCTCATGTTAGAGTTTTTAGAAGAACACAAAATACATTTGGCTTTCTGTCATAAAAGTCATCAACTGTACAGTCTCCGTCTTACTGTATGTAACAACTGGCAAACCATTGATCTTCAGATTGATGTTTGTATTGATAGCAAGTGTTTTAAATAGTTAAATAATGGTAAATTCTGCGCTGAATATTTTGAAGGGAGAAAACTACAGCTTTCTTCTCAGTAACTGATAAATGAAGAATGATTAAAAGATCCAAGGTAAGGCTTCAGTTGGCACAACCTAAAAGGACAGAGCAAGAAATCGGCTTGCCACATTATTTTCACATAATGTGACTGCACTTAATGGGACCGGAATAGCGAGGGCTGAGGTGGGCTTGCCGTGGCTTTTACCTACGGAGGGGTCTGTCTGTCAGGCTCTGAGTTTGGTTTATAAAAGATGGTTCCGCGTGTGACACACCCTCCTCTACATGTGTGTTTGGCTTTGTGTGGAGGCTGCGGGCCTGGAAGAGGCAGCACCGGCAGTGAGCATAAGCAAAGGGTACGGAACATACAGCACATCCTGGGAGCACGGCCCTCACCACTGCGCAGCGCAGGGCCCCTCTCTGTGCTGCCCACAGCTTCTGAAGTCTCGGAGGCCTTCAGCCGCACTTTCTTCAGGTAGCCTTGGGCGGTTTCTCAGTCCTCCCAGGAGACAGTAATGCGCCAGGTTTATACCCTCCGCTGCGACATCCCAGGGCTATAGTAAACGACCATTTGTTGATACCATTTTCCTTAACATTACCTTTGCAAATTAATACATTTCTTTGGGATCTCCCAACTCTCCCCTTAGCAGTAGTTGGTAGCTACTGCAGTAGTGTATAGTTTATAGTAGTTTTTAGCTACCGCAAGTGAAAATTACTCACCAGCAGACGTGATAATGGCATAAAGGAAACCTTACTAGTTCTCAGATACCTGGCCCAGCATCGTTCCACCAAGAGCACAACACACACCCTTTGCCATCCGTTAGCTGCCGTACCGTGTCCCTCAGCTTAGCCGTGCGTGTGTGTATCAGCCACAGTGTTCTGTGTTTTGGTGGGTACGCATAGAGCACTAGATACAGGCATTATATGTTTTAAATACGAAAATACTCTTGACAGTCTGCCCTATGATCACTGTACCATGCAGTGCTGAAAGAGGTACGTTAGAGAAATGCATGTTTGATAGGGAAATAGACTAACAGGAATGTGAACATTCACGTGCGTGAGTGGAGGGTAGAAGCAGAAGGTCACTGGGAGCCAGACTGCACCGGGCCTTGACCACGGGGACTTGCCGCGTGTCCCACACAAGAACAGGCAGAGGAGGAGGAGGCACCCTGGCCGCCGCCCAGGCCATCTCACTTCCACCTGCGTCTTGTAAGCACTGAAGAATTCCTTTAAAGGTGAGAGTGATAGGGAGAAAAAAGACTGAGGAGGACCCGTCACCACTGTTTCAAGCAAGAAAGAAAATGGGAGCACACAAACCCGTGAGGAATCTCTTACAACCAAATAAAATGACTAAGAGCCTAACTAGAGGGGCCTAGTGACAGCAGTAGAACAGACAGCACGGCACGGAGTGGAAAGTCCAAATAGGCTGGTTTGGCTTGCAGGGAGGGAGGGTGGAGGATAGGAATTTTTTCTGTTTGACCCACTGTTTAATTTGAGATGACAAAATACTCAGGAGGAAACGGTTGGTAGGAAGTTGATGATGTGTGTTTGGAGTTTGGATGAACAAGGTCAGGGCTCTGAGATAAAGGTTTGAAAGTCATGGCTTTGAGAATAATATCGTTATCACCGTTGCTCTTTGTGACTGTAAAATAAAAATAGAAAATTGCTTGTTTTTAGTGTATTCTGTAGAGAATTTTAGTGTACACTGTAGAGAATTTACAGCTAAATAACAAAAGCAAAACAAGTCCTCTGACATACAAAGCCAGCTCCAAAACCATGGATGAACAATGGGACTTTCTAATTACTGCTCTCTGTACTTGATCATTCTGTAATGTCTTCAGTATAGTAAACACATCTAGACTGCATGTATCATGTGACTATTCTAGGCAGTTGATGTGCATTAACACATTTATTTTCTTGACGGTTCTGTGGAGTAAGTGGTGACTTCTCAATTTTACAAATAAGCCAACTGAAACAGAGTTATTAGGTCATTTACACAAAATCAAACAGTTGGTGGTGGAAGTTGGGACTTGAACTCAAGTAGCCTGTCTTTGAACGTTGTATTAATCACGACTTTGTCAGAGGAATTGTATTCTTCGTATTTGCTGTGGATTGTTCATTGTTATTTTAGAAACACAACTGATTTTTTGAGTGTTGACCTTGTACCATGCGACTTTGTGTAATTTGTTTATTAGTTTTATATTTACTTATTCATTTATTTATTTCTTTGCCTTTTTGAGACAGGGTCTCGCTATGCAGTTCAGGCTGGCCTTGAGCTCACTTTGTAGCCAGGCTGGTCTCGAAACTCGCAACAATCCTCCTGTCTCAGCCTCCTGAGTGCTGGAATTACAGGTGTACGCCACCATGCCCAGATTCACTTTTATTTTTATTTGTTTGTTTTTGGTTTTTTTTTGTTTTTCTCCGGTACCGGGAACCGAACTCACGACCTTGCGCTTGCCAGGCAGGCGCTTTGCCTTCTGAGCTAAATCCCCAGCCCCCACTTTTATTTTTAATAGCTTCAAAAAAATGAAAGGAAAAACAAGCTATTAGGCCTGAGAACTGTCATCCCAGTTTGCCTTGTTGGCAGTGTAAAATACTTCAAATCTGGATTTTTTTTTGTTCTTTTTTTAAAGTGCAACTGAATTTATACCTTAACAGCTCTGCACAGATGTCTGATAATTAACTTAGTCCTTAAATTTTAATAAAATATACCTTTTCTATTTTTTTAATATTGTATATTGATTTTTTTTTAAGCATAAACAGTGATGGTGCTGTTTTGTAATTTGATATTCTGAAGACCTGGTTCACAACTTTTTATCCTTTTTCTTTTAAAGACTTTTTTCTGTTAGTTTTCATGTCTTGGGGGAAAACGTTCCATAGTAACGCTTCTTGTTAGGCTCATGCTGTACCAACCGAGCCACACCCCCAGCCCAAGTTCTCTTCCCCAGCGAGAGGCCGGGTAAGCAAACAACTACCCGAGTGAGTAGTGAGCAGTTCATAAAGTAAGCACACAGTCCTGGAGTACAGGGCTCAGTCCCGTGACTGCACTAGTAAGTTTTAGGGTTCTTGTTGTTTCCTTTTTAAAACTGTTTTTAAAAGTTTGAGTTAGAGTAGGAATTAGATTTTGAACTATATTTTAGAATTGAGCTATTTATGGTATGTTCTTGGTCTCTAGCCTTTCTTTCCTCTGGCAAACTTACACAGGGGTAAGCGTATAAGACACCATTTCTCTGTGTGCAGGTGTTAATACTGAGTGATAGATGTACATGTGTGTATTTGTCATGAAACTTGAGTTCTATTTATAATCTATATTTTCTAACTCTCGATCCGTGATGTTTGTGTTTGCCTTTAGCCTAAACAATCCTTATTTATCTCTCATAGTCTCTTCTTTGTTTACTAAACAGCAGTGAGTTGCATAGCAATAAGGACATACTTAATAAGACTGTTCAAATATCTCTCCTTGTAGAGCCCTTCAAATATGTACCTTTATCTTTTTGTGAATTAGTGCAGCTTGCTTACCAGTTATGGCTCCAAACAAAATATAGGTTGTCTTACTTAAGAGAAAGCAAACAGACCTCGCGGTGCTCTGTGGACTTTGTATAATAGGTACGGCGCCTTCTTTCCCAGGCCTCGTGACAGCGGCGGTGTTGCTAAGTGTAGAGTATTCTTTCAACAAGTGCGTGTTTGCGTTCTTCCCAGAAGTGGCACACTGGGGGGGACCTCAAGGACATGGAAGTGCTGAGAGCCCACTAGGAGGGTTGAGGGCAAGTCCTGACCCTCCCGCTCCTCTAGTGGGGGCAAAGCATTTCCTCTTAGACACGCTTCTGCTGTCGGCGGCATTGTTAGCATAGAAAGAGGAAGCAAAAAGGTAGAGAAAAAATCCAGATCAACATCGGCAACTCATTTTTTATAGATAAGTCTTTATATTTATTTTTATAACTGGAGAAATAAACAGTATTTAAGACAGATAAATAGGTAGAGATAGACAGATAGACAGGTAGATAGAGTGAAATTAAGTCATAGCGGTGAAAGAACCCTATTTGTAAAAAGTAAAGGGATTGAAATTTCTAGTGTGTTAGACAGGTGGGGAGTTAGTGGTACTGGACGCAAAAGAAGTGGCCTTGATCCATCCCCTTCTCCGTGCAGCCTTGCTGCCCATGTTTTGTCATATAATTATCATATAATTAATTGGGTAATAATTTCCTGTTGCTCTCGTTCATACTTTTTTGCTCATTTAACAAACATTTACCATGCATTTATCATGCCAGAAAGTCAGGAAGTGTTCTAGGTATTGATGAAAAAGATAAACACAATTCAGCCTTCCAACAATTTAGCACCTACTAAGAAAAGAGCCTCAGTCAAATCACACTCTGTGTGTGTGTGTGTGTGTGTGTGTGTGTGTAAGTTCAGCTGTGACTGGTGCTTTCCAGGAGGGGCACATGGTCGGTTGAGTGATGGGGGCTGTAATCCCAGCTACTCGGGAGGTTCAGGCAGGAGGATTGCAAAGTCTGAGTCCATCCTGGACATAATAAAAAGAGATGGGCATGTAGCTCAGTAGTAGAACACCTCTGAATTAAATCTGCAGTACCAGGAAAAAAATTTTTGGTCAGGAAAGTGATGCAGAAGTGATGTTGCCTATTAACTAGGTAACTGGGAAACAAAATGTTCTCGGCAGAAGGAGTACAGCATGTGCGCCAGCCCTGTGGCAGCAGAGGGGTGGGATATTCAGAACAAATGGGACCCGAACATGGAGTTGAGGTAAGTGAGGGCCAGGCCCTTAGGCCTTCCCTTGCTGAAGGAGCGTCTGCCTTAATGTCAGTAAAGCCCTTGAAAGAATTCTTGGTAGATGCTAGGTCTGAAATATAAAGAACAGGTTTTAGTAGGGCCTCAGAATGAATACGGTAGCTTAGAAAAGAGACAGTAGGAACATCGAAGATACGGAATGAGATATTTCCAAGAGATACTTAAGAGGTGGAAACAGGAATATATATGAAATAGAGGAGATGAACTGTGATGGCTGTAATTGGCGTGCTGGGCGCTTTATTCAACGAAGACGCATGGACCACTTTTCTACACGTGTTCCCGCGCTCTTTCGGGGCGTAGAGGTGTGAAGGTCTGCTTGTTCCCGCAGAGCTGCTAGTCAGGTAGGGGAGGACCAGCACGCGCCAGTGACAAATCCAAGCGCGGTGGGTGCCGTGAAGGGAAAGCAGAGGTGGGGGGACTGCAGAGAGGACCCTGGGGCGGGGTCGTGGAGGCTTCCTGGAGGAAGTAATGCTGAGGCCGGTACCCGCATGCACAGGAAGTAGTGGACTGGTGATCTGTGCAGTGTGGGGAGAGTTGTTTTGCTGTTGTTGGATTTGTTTTGTTTTGTTTTTTCCTATTGGGAACTGAACTCAGGCCTTCACACTGAATTATACCCCCAGCCCTTCTTTTATTTTTCTTGGAGATAGGCTCTCACTAAGTTGCTTGGCCGGGCTTGAACTTTCCATCCTCCTGCCTCAGCCTCCCAGAGTGCTGGGGTGACAAGCATGTGCCACCACACCAGCAGGAAGAGAGTTTAACTGGAAGGAACAGCCCATGCTGACGGTCAGTGAGACGGGATGGGGGATGGGGGAGGGGGCTCTGGGCAAAGCTGGGAAGCAGGCAGGCCCACCGTGGGTGAAGTGACCAGCTCAGGGCCATTCACTGCAGCGCCACTCATAATCTGGAGCCGTGAGGCGCCAGCAGGATCAGTGAACACGCTGGGAGACTCACGCTGTGGAGTACTCTGCACCTGTTGAGATAATAATAAAGATCCTCAGGACATAGCACTGAATGAAAAAGAGCTGGGCACCGAGCACTGCGCGTGTGACGGTACCTTGTGTGTGAGGGAGGAGCACAGTACGAGTGCCCAGTCACCGTTTCCACGTCTCCATGAAGAAAATCCGGGAGGGTTAGCCAGGAGTAAAGTCAGTGGCCCGTAATGGGACCTGACGGATGGAGATGACAGTGAAAAGACTTGACGTTTGAACCTTTTGTGTCCCTTTTGTACGTATACAAATGTCCCACTAAAGCTGGGTGCAGGGGCACACACCTGTGATCCCGGTACTCACAGGGCTGAAGAGGAGGGTTGCACGTTTGAGACCAGCGTGGGCAGCATAATGAGACCCCATTTTTAAAAGGCCTACTTACTCAAAAAATAAAATTTACTTTAAAAAGGGTAGAAAATGTTTATTTCTTTAATAACATCCTAATCATTTTTCAAAAATGAGGTTAGAATAGATTTGTTTTCCAAACATAGAAAGCCTATAATTTTCCCCTTTGCTTTAAAATCCAGTGATCATCTGGTGGCACACATGTAATCCCAGCCCTCTGGAAGGCTGAGGCAGGAGGATTGCAAACCTGAGCCCAGCCTGGGCAATTTAGAAACTTAGTGAGACCCGGTCTCAAAATTTAAAAAAGAAAGGGGCAGATGCTGGGGACATAGCTCACTGCCCAGTGGTCAGTTCTTCATTGGAGACTAGAAAAACAGTTAACTTGCTAAGGACACGTTACCTGCATCATTCTGAAATGACAGAGTAAAGTTAGCGTTACATAGTGTCTCTCATTTATATAAGAAGATACTTTCACATGGTGCACTGTGTGCTACTCATAGTAGTTTGCCTTACAAATCACTTAATTTTTTTTTAAACCCTCATGGAGGAAGAACATTTTGCTTGTGGTTTGCATCGCCTGCTTTCTGTCTTTGGAACGAGGCAGAGATTAACCACATATAAACCATGCAGTCAAAAAGAGCTGTGAGTTGTAAACGGACTTCGAAAGTAGACCCAAGCCCAAGCCGTAGCCATGCAGGATCATCGCGGGCAGCAGAGGGTGCTCGCCGGGAGGAGCTTGCCTGGCCAGCCAGGTCCTGCAGTTTCTTTGCTCAGATTTCTAGCCAGGTGTTACTTTTGTCAGAGTTATTTTGTACACAAGAATTAAAAGTCTTAAGGGATAGCTTTATAATCAAGAATTAGTGGTTTATACCTTTCAATGGGATTTTATTTTATTTTTTGAGACAGAGTCTCACTGTATAGTTAGGCTGGCATTGAGTTTACTATGTAGCACAGGATGGTCTCGAACTTAGGCGATCCTCCTGCCTCAGCCTCCTGAATGCTGAGATTATAGGCAGTCACTTAGTCCGTATGTTTTCTGACCTTCTGCTTGGAATTGATGAACCCCACATGTGCAGGGTGGGATTTCAGTTGAAGTTTCAGTTTTCTGTTGTATATATCAAGGGCGAGAGGGTTGCTCGTACCTTTCACTTTGAAAAGGATCCACTTAGAAGCATATGTGTCTTAGCCGTGCTTGCTGTGATACGTCCCGAGCGTGGTCGGTGCTGCACCTGTGTGCTCCCTAAAGCCGCCTTGGGCTGCTCTGCTGGTTCTCAGGCGGGTCGCTGTGAGGGCTGCGGTGACCCTCAGGACTGCGGCTTACAGCCCGGCGATCCCTGTACTCCTTCACTTCCCCGGAGTCCGTCTCTCCAGTTTGCTGAGATGTGAGACCTTTAGTCAGCATTTCTGAGAAGAACATCAGAGGATAGTCGCTGCGTCCTTTCCACCTTCCCTGGACGTTCTCGGGAGTGACTCAGCGCCCTCCTGCCCACTGAGTGGTCCTATAACTCATGTGTACTTTGCTTGACTAAAGACATCATTTGATGACAAGATTTTTTGTTTATTCCTCTTGGACTTAATAGCATTCTGATTTTTCTACCCTTATTTCTTCCTTTCAATTTCCAAGAGACATTCTTTACACACATTACTGTTCTTAAGGTGCTTGACTTGGACTGTTACTCTGCCTGCTCCTAGAGAGATCAGCGGTACAGGTGTCGTGCGACTCCCTGCTGGCGGGCAGCTTCCACCCAGTGCAGGATGTGGAATAAAATCTGTTACGTGCACACTGCTGTTCACATGAAAAAGGAGAAATACAGAATCTGATGAGGAAAAAGGCGAATGTAGGCCCAGGTGCCCGTGCGGCCCTGGCCATCTGACCAGAGCCTGCCTCCTGAGAGGGGCTGGCCCACACATCGGGGCTCAAGGCCCAGGAGGACCCTTGGAGAAGCTCTGCGCGGAATGTTTGTATTTGTAAACCTGTTGAACTTTCTCTTCTCATAAAGCAGAGCATACCGTTGCTTACAGATTTTTGAAAAGTATCATAAATTTTGGTAAAGCTTTTCCACTAGTTTAGAAATAGTTGCCCGAATGAATAGGATCAGAGTTTTGTGAGTTACAGGAGATCGGGGTCTTCCTTTAGCCATCCTTCATACCCTGTATCACCAGGACTGTTTTGCGAGTGTAGGATGACTAGGCTGGGCTGTTGGTTTGGCCCTGAGTTCGCGCGGCCCCGTGGGCTGCGGACCTGCTGATGCTGGCCGAAGTCCCTGCCCAGCCCGGCCCCACCGTGCCGTTAGCACTTAGCCCTCACGTCTGTCACTGTGACCCGACAGCGAGTGTAGTGACACGCACCCTCCCTGAGCCAGCCGGCGTCCTTTCTCCCTTTTCCCTGGACTCGGGATTTTGTGAGGGAGGAACAGGAAGTGACGCTGACCTTGAGAGAAGGGTGTGGGTGGACGCAGGAGAAATTGTCAGCGTTGAAGGAAGGAAGGCATTGGGCTGGGAGGGTTTCTGCTTTCTCCTCTTCGGCCTCCCGCGCCACCCCTGGGGTCTTCTACCTTAGTGTGTGTCTCTGGCCTTTTGTGGGGTTCAGCACTTTCACCCCGTGATCACCAGACTTCCCTGTGAGGTTAGTGTAACCTCCCAGCTCCTGTTCAGAATAACATTTGTGTCTCATATCTAATTGATGAAAAAAATACCGAGTGCACTAACTACTGTTTTGTACCTAAGTTAATTTTGGAAAAGGAACTCAGGTGCTAATTTGAATGATCTGTGCAACTTGTTTCCTCTGACAACTTGAAGGATTCTTTTCCCTTCCTTCCCGTCCTCCCCGGTCAACCTCCCCTCCCCTGCCCGCCCCTCCCCCAGCTTTCGGTCCATCTTTTTCCGCAGTGCAAGCACGCACACACCACTCGCCAGGGAAGAGGAAAGGAGCTGACATTGTAAAGTCGCACAGTAAAAAAGACCACAGACAGTTTTGGCTGTGGATGAAAACAGTCTCTGCATTCAGAGTCTGTTTTTCAAGATGTGTACGATCTCCCCGTGTTGCCCAGGCTGGCCCGAGTGACCCTCGTGCCGCGGGGTCCTGCGCAGCTGGGGCTACAGGTACCGGACCACAGCGTGCAGGCGGAGGGTTCCTCGTCCTGTTCTCTGTTCCTTTTTCCTTCCTCCCTCCCTCCCTCCCTCCCTCCCTTCCTTCCTTCTTTCTTTCCCACCTTCCTTCCTTCCTTCCTTCCTTTCTCTCTCTTTCTTTTTCTTTCTGTGCTGGATATTGAACCACATTCAGAATTTTAAGGCACTAAGGATATTTCTGAAATTCCTTGACGTACCCTCACTAGACTTTACAGATTATATGGCACCAGTTGCCTTCTCTTCAAAGCAAGTAGTGCTTTCCCCCCTCCTGCCATTCCTTAGGGTTCTTGATTTTCATTGTTGTTGTTGCTCTTTGTTTTAGTTTTATTTATTTGTGGTGCTGGGGCTGGAGCACGGGTCCTTGCACAGAGCGGCTAAGCGCTCTGCCTCCGAGCTGCACCCCCAGTGCTCATTTTTTTCCTTCCACTTGTCGGTGATTTGTTGAAACCTATCCTAATGAGTCAGAAAAAGAAAATCTGTTCTTCCACCCCCACTTGTAATTAATATTTGTCTTTCCTTCTCACCCTCCCTTTCCATTGCCCACACCCATATTTTTGATAGTGTTTCTCTTTCTCAACTGGTAGTTGCTTTGACATGACAGACCTTTCCAAAGCTATTATGAACTAATAAAGTTATACTCTACAAACCTAATAAAAGGCAAGACAGTTCTACTTGCCTGTTTATTATTCTTCTAGGCTGTTACTGCAGAAAGATCAGCAGTGGGAAGGGAAAGTATGTAAGTGGTGATTTTGAAATAGTTGGGCATAAAGAAAGGAGTTGATATTTACATGGTAGGGGTTGGGATCTTCTTACTAAAGAAGGATTTTGTTCCACTTTTTCCCCACATGTAAGCCAAGCCACTGCCTCGGTATTTCTGTATACTTACTAATCCACACATCTATTTCATTGGTATTCAGAAATTCAGTAATCAGTTTGAAGAACTTAATTGTGAATATAGAAAGGGTAATAACCTATTTTAACTGCAAAATGCATGTCTTTAAATTAATTTTCTGAATAAGAAGGTAGATAATCTTAGTTTGATTTGGGGGAAAAAAGTTGATTTAATAAAAATAACATACCCAGGCCAGGCATGGTGGCACATACCTGTAATCCCATCACTCAGGAGGCTGAGGCAGGAGGATTGCTGCAAGTTTGAGGCCAGCTTGGGCTACAAGGTGAGTTCAAGCCCAACCTGAACTGCATAGTGAAACCCTGTCTCGAAAAAAAAAACAACAAACCTGCTTAACGTTCCGTTTTTCATTTGGGTAAGCGGCATTTGTACGTGGTGTTCGTCTTCTGCGGACACTGTCTTCGTATTGTCCGCCTGGCACCGTCTGTCATTCCTGCTCTGCAGCTGTTCTCACCCATTTCTTCCTAAAACCCCCACCGTCTCTCTCCTCGGGAGTCAGGGTCGGAGGCCGCTCTGCCCTTGAACAGTTAGAGCATTGCATGGCGTGGGGGGTCCTCAGCAGATGGTGCCGCCAGTTTGCTCACCTCGGGTCCGGGTTGCCCGTTGTCTGGCACATCTTCATGAAAGTCCTTTGTGACTGAGCTCATAACAACTTACTGTGTTTCTAAATTATTGTAGTAGGGGCTGGGGATTTAGCTCAGCGGCACAGCGCCTGCCCAGCAAGCGCAAGGTCGTGAGTTTGATTCCCAGTACTGGAAAAAATAAATAAATAAATAAATAAATAAATAGTAATAGTTTCTGCTGTTAGGGTCTGAATCGTTGTTAATTTTCTCGTCATTTTTATTTCTATCTCTAATGTTACCTCTTTTGATCCTATTTTAAATTTCTTCTTTTTGTTGTATTTTAAAGTCTTCATTTTTTTTTTTCTATTAGGATATAAACAGTGCAGGGAAGATTTTTTTTTTCCTGCTCTCTACTGCGGAAAGAGTATGTGAAAGCTTGATGCTGTATATTATTCTTCGTAATTATAGAGAGAATTGATTTTTCTTTCATCTGCTCCAGGCTTTGTGTTGAATCATTGTCCCAAGGAGATTTTAGATGTGACTCCAGGGCTAGAAACAAAAATTAGAGAAAAGGTCAAAGTATATCTTTTCCACATTCCTGCCTCTCTTGGAAGGGCCCTGCTGCCCTTGTTTGTTTTAAACTGCTGGTTAAAAGTCTACTGAAATGGGTCTTGCCTTAGGAGTAGCGACGGGTTAGTCTAGATGAAAAATATGAACTACTTCTGGAATAAGACATTTCTCAGCTCCCCACGTCTTAGCTCACAGCAGTGTAAGCTTAGGCAACTTAGTTAACTTTCGGAGTTTGTTTTGCTGTTGGTTGGCTGGTTGGTTGTTTTGGTTTTTTTTAACTGTAATGTTGAGGTAACAGACTATGCAGAAGAGATGGGAAAATAACATATTATCCATCATACTGGTTTGCTTTTCAAAAGTAAGTGTTACCCCACTGTGCTAAAGTATAGTTTAGCAGAAATACTTTGTTCTTGCCTTGATTCTCTATCCTCTTAGGATTCATAGTCTGATAACTTAAATATAGAAGTAAATTGAAATAGCATAATGAATCTGAAATATTTCCTGGAACATTTTGGCTTTTTGTTCTTTTCCCTTAAAGTAGGGTTTTACCTTTCCCTCCACCTCACTTTCTTTATCTCTCTCCCTAAACCATCTCTGATTTTTTCCTAGATTGACTTTTTCAAGGTCAATACTCTAAAGTATAAAGAATACTTTATAATAAAGTATAATAATACTTTTAGGTAGTGTCAGAACTGCTCATATAGTTACAGCGTAGTCATTACAGGTTGAGTAGCCCTCATTTGAAATGTCTGGGATGCAGGAATGTTTTGAATTTCAGATATTCTCAAGTTTTGGAATGTTTTCCTGTACATAGTGAGAGATGTTGGTGATCGGGCCCAAGTCTAAACATGAAATTCATTTATGTTTCATATACATCTCATGCACACAGCCTGAATATAATTTTATGTGATAGTTCAGTATACCTGCATTGGACTGCAACCCACACATGGGGTCAGGTATGGAACTTTCTACTTGTAGCATCATATAAGAGCTTTAAAAGTTTTGGGTCTTGGAGCATTTTGGATTTGGGATTTTCAAATTAGGGATGGTCAGTCTATACCAAGATTGTGAAAATTAGTTATTTTTAAAATTATAAAGTTGCAACTCCCTTTCTAATGCTATTTAATTATTCTTTTTAACTGGTAATGATTTCTATTTATTT
The DNA here is from genome assembly GCF_000276665.1 of Chinchilla lanigera. NCBI lineage: Eukaryota > Metazoa > Chordata > Mammalia > Rodentia > Chinchillidae > Chinchilla > Chinchilla lanigera. Next base: position 7,343,106 of record NW_004955471.1, read on the forward strand.
AATAGACAAAACATCCTGGGAATTATCTGTAGCATATCAGACAGAACTCACTACGGGCATTGTATGAATGCATACTATGTAAATTAGATAATCCAATCAGGCAGAAAAGCAAGCTGTTGTTCCATTTTTAATCATTAAATTTAAAAAGTATATTCATATTGAGAATTGGTTTATTCTAATTTTCCTTTATTTTTGATTTAGTAACTTTAATGGGATAAAAATATCAATTTAGGGGCTGGGGATTTAGTTCAGCAGCACAGCATCTGCCTGGCAAGCACGAGGTCATGAGTTTGATTCCTAGTACCGGAAAAAAAAACAAAAAACAAACAAACAAACAAAATGTCAATTTAATGTTCTTACTAAATTTGTATCTGATAAACTGGGTGTGGTGGTGCACGCCTGTAATCCTAAAACTGGGGAACACAAGGCAGGAGGATTGCTGTGAGTTCGAGGCCAGCCTGAACTACCTAGCAAGGCTCTGTCTCGAAAAAAAATTGTATCTGATAATGAAGATATTACTACCAAAACTAAACTTGTATAGTAAGTTAAAATAATCAATGCTAATGGAAGAACAAATTAAGTTTTCTGCTTTGGTATAAAAAAAAATTAGTATGTTACAAAGAATGGCTCCTGATATTAAAGTGAAGATTAAATTTTATACTTTTTTTATACTTGGAGTTTTATTTGTTTTTACATTATAATTGCAAAGCTGTGAATCGCTATCTATACCAGCAACTGCTCTGGAATGTGTGTGTATTTTAAAAGGCTTTACGCATCAGCCTTCTCACCAGAGTGGAGAATGGTTTGTGAACATGGGAGTGGTACCGCTTTGTTGTGAAAACTGGAGCTCAGTCCTAGCCAGCAGCGTCTTGCTGTGTTTCCCGGAGGAAGTTTCACTGTGGGCTGGGGACCCTCTTCAACACAGCCCCTGCCGGCAGTTGAGGCTTAGTGGGTTTTAGTTCTTCCTCAGCTGCAGAGGAGCCGACCTGTGTTGACTTTTGTAGGGTTAGCTAAAGGTTTCCTGACGACCTTCCTTTTTTCTGGCTCTCACTGTCTAGGCTGTCGTTACCGCTCTCTGCACCACGTTCCACCCGCTTCTCTAATTCCAAAGCACTGGGAATTAAATTCAGGTCCAAAACGTTTTGTGACCCAAAGAGCCTATTTGTGAAACTGGGCTTTCACAGTGAAAATACAAAAAGCCTCTTATTTGCTGTGTAATTCATGAGGTTACTAGCGTGAAAGTCTTAAAAGAGGAAAAAGCTTGTGTCTTCTAAGTTTTACATAAATGGAATCAAACGGTTCATACTTTTTTTTTCCTCTTTCAGTGAACACAGTGTTTCTGTGGCTCATCCACGCTGCATCCACCACTTAATTCATTTTTCATGGCTGAGTCAGAGCCATTATATGGGAATATCCCTGCTTATTTATCTAATCACCGCTCACTGGCATTTGAGTTGTTTCCAGTTTGAAGCTATTACAAGTGAAACTATGAAGATTCATGTGCAAGTCCTTCTATGGACAGAGACTTTCAGTCCCTCAGGCAAATACCTAGGAGTGGAGTAGCTAGGTTATACAGAGGTATATGTTCAACTTCTTAAGAAACTTGTTGAACTTTTCTACGAATGTTAAACAATTTTATACTCCCACCAGATGCACGTGAGAATTGCAGTTTATGTATCATAAAATCAAATTCTTCAATACATATATTGCAGATGACTTTTCATTTTCATCAGTCTTTTGAAGAGAAAAAATTTTTTTTTCATGAAACCAAAATATTGATGTTTTTCTTTTCTAATTTATGCTTTGTATTTTGTTAGTTTCTTTGTGACTCAGGATTGAACCCAGGGCCTTTGCCCTGAGCTACGTCCCCGCTCATTTTTTATTTGGGGACGGGGTCTTGCCAAGTTTCTAAGTTGGCTAGGCTAGTCTCAAACTTGTGATCCTCCTGCTTCAGCTTCCCAGAGTGCTAGAATTGTAGGTGTGTGTCAGTACCCCTGTGTGTACTATTTGAAACTCTTGCCAAACACAAGTGACTAAGATTTTCTTCTATACTTTCTTCCATAAATTTTATAAATTTAGCCCGGACATTTAGGCCTATGATTCATTTTGGACTGAATTTTGGATGTTTTGAGGTAGAAGGGTCAAGATTCATTTTTCCTCACTTCATCTTTGGATGAATTTTCTGTCTGCCCACACTCCTGACGAGCTTATGTAGTCATGTGGCTTTAAGTGTCATCTGCATGTTGATGTCGGCTCTGGTGTGGGCTGCTGGTAACAGGGGTGTGAGACTGCCCCCACACCTAGCGCTTGGTGCGCACCGGCTCTTCTCTCCGTGCTGCCCTCTCACAGCCTTTCCAGTCGCATGCTGTAGCAGCTCCATTCTTCCGGCTGCTTAGGGCAAAAGCCTTGGCATTGTCTTCGACTGTGCTCTTCCTCTTACCCGACAGGTCACTGTCAGCAAACACTGCCGGTCCACCTGCGCGTCTTTCGCAGAAGCACACCTCCTCACCCTGTACGGCAGGAGTCCCTCGGCTCCCCGGGGCCATTGCGGTAGCATGTTCACGGGCCTCTCTACTTCCACCGTCGCGTAGCTATTAAATAAACTCAGAGGTGGTTATTTTTCTGCTCAGACCTTGCCAGTGGCTTTGGGCGTCCCTCAGAAGTGGAGCCAGTCTCTGTGACGGCTGAGTCGTGCACCGCCTGGCGCGGCTCCTGACGGAGGCTCGCTCGGCTCTGCGCAGTACGCGGACTCGGTGCCGGCTGCCCGCCTAGCACATCTGGTGCACTAGACGTGTGCTTGCCCCTCTCTCGGCCTGGAGGGCTTGTCCTCCCGGCAGCTCCCAGCTCCGTCCCTGCTTCCTGGGGTCCCTGTCAGCTGTCCGCTCAGCCAGGCCTCCGCAGCCTTGCCTTTTAATAGCAGCGTGCTCAGCAGGGTGGCCCCATCGCTGCTTTATTTTCCTCATGACTGTCCAACACACTGTGTACTTTACCTTTTCCTGCCTTTTTGTTTTTTAAATTCAAAAATGTTTAATAAATGTGTGTGACACATCCTAAATGTATTCACCAGGGTGTTCATGCAGGCACATCTCCCATCCTCCCCTCCCTCCCTTCCTCTGCTTCCCTTTCCTCCCTTCGTGGAATACAAACTTCTTCGGAGTGGAGATGATTGTCTTTTCGTTAGTTACTCACATTCCCAACCGCTAGCGCCCTGCCTGACGTGTAACAGACCCTTGGGAAACTATTGGATGAATGCGTGGATGCACGTAACATTTTAGGCATTTGGCTTTTTCCCCTGAATGTAGAGTGGGGGTGTGTATAGTTAGAACATTGTAAACAATGCAGGTCCTCAACAAAGTTACGATATAGACAAACAAATATTTCAGAACTATTCCCTTCTTTTAATGATTAAAAAATGTTAAGTGCCTCTTAAAGGATGCTTAGCATATAGGCAAAATATAACAAAAATAGCCAAAAAACTGCAGCATGTTCCCACCACCCAGGTTAAAAGTACTGAAGACCCCTTTGGGCTTTGCCCTAACGTCTGAATTATTTTTTCCTTTTCTTTCTCTCTTTTTGAGGCAGGGCCCCCCTATGTAGTTCAGGCTGACCTTGAACTCAGAGTGATCCTCTCCTGCCTCAGCCTCCTGAGTGCTGGGATTACAGGCATGTGCCACATGGCCAGATCTTATATCTTTATAGTTTCACCACATATGAATATATCATTCAGTTGTATGTTTTTGAGCTGTCTATAATTGGAATCCTACTCCGAGTATTCTCTGTAACTTACTTTGTTCTACAGCACATCTCCCGTTGTGCCCAGTGTCCCTGGGATACCTGAGATTCATCTGTGTAGATGCACATAGCTGCAGTTCACAGCATCACCACTGTGTCAAACAACCACAGGTCACTCACTCACTTCCCTGTGAGGAAAATTTGTGGTGATTTTCTTGGGTCGGTCTCTCTTCCCTCCTTCCTTCCTTCCTCCCTTCCTGTTGTTATTGAAGCTGAAAGCAGTACTGCTGTAAACATAGTTGTACACATGTCATGGAACATGCAGTCAAAGTTTTCCTCCATGGCAGATGCTCAGGAACTAAATCTCATGCCTGTGTGAATCTTTCATTTGATAGATGATGTCAAATTGTTTTCAAAAGTAGTTGTATGTATTACGGACCGTCAGTGGGAGATGCGTTGGTTATCTTTTTTGGTGATGCTGGCGACTACAAGGGGAGGGTGAGGACAGACACACTGTCCCAGCCCTGCACAGGAGGTTGTCCTGCTTTAAGTCCTCCTACCGTAAAGATGTAAAATGGCATCCCGTGTTAGCTTTAACTCCCGCTCCCTAACGAGGCTAGATGGTTTTTCAGGTGTAATTGGCCACCCTGTTTCCTCCTTCATGGACATGGTATCCATGTTATCTCTTTTAATGGGGCTGGTTGGAGGTTTGCAGGAATCTGTCACGTTTTCTAGATACATATCGTTTGTCAGTAACATATAATGCAGATATACTACCTTGTCCCTAAATTTTGATGTAATTTGCACCCTTGTTTATTAAGCAGTTCTCACCTGTGGAGGTCACCCAGGGGCTTTCCTGCCTCGGTCAGAGCACATTCCTGTGGTGGTGGCCTCCTCGTGACCAGGCCCTGACTGCTTGCTCTCTGGAAGGAGACGGGCTCCGTGGAGAGGAGCTGAGAGCAACATAGTTCAATAGTTCATTTTTGGAAATGGAGAGAAAGAGAATGAATACGTACAAAACGTATATCCTAATTTTTGCTTAGCACTGTAGTTCACATATTTTTATGTATTAAAATTGTTCTAGCTCAATTTGAATGAATATTGCATTGATGGGTAGATCAAAATGTATTTTATACTTTGTCAAGCATTTGCAGTTATGAACAGTCTGAAAACAACTGAAATCATGAATTTGTGGTGTTTTGCTTATTTCTTTATGAAAGATTCATAGAGGTGGTGTTACTAGCTTAAACCAGTAACCATTAGGAGTAATAAGCAGTAGGGCTGGGGGTGTGGCTCAGTGGTAGAGTGCTTGCCTGGCATATACAAGGCCCTAGTTCAGTCCCCAGTACCACACACACACACACACACACACACACACACACAAGTAATAAGCAATTGAGAATAACTGAGAGTCATATGAACTTTATAAATTGCCTTTGTGTGAAACACTTGTTGCCACTGCTTGATTCTTTACAGGGGAATGCGTATTGAAAAGTATCCAGAACACACACTTCTATATAAGCTTAGCTGGAATGATGTCCATACCTGGTGTACAGTATATATTGGGTAGTAATTGTAAGTTTCCCTTTTCAGTATTTTAATGATCTTAATATATTTAGTTTGAGGGGAAATTTAATGATACTTTAAATTCATGCACTCAGCAGTGTTTGACGGTGATTTACCAGGGTTAGGGATTAGCTTAGTAGAGTGCCTGCCTAGTCATATAGAAGGCTGGAGTTCAACTCCCAGCACTGAAAAAAAATTTCTTAACCAAAGCATGCATTTAGCATCTTTAACTGGCCTCTCCCCTTTAAGGTAATTAGAATTCATCACAGGTTCAGTAACCCTGCAAGGCAGGGCATACTTGATGTTTGTGTGACATACTCTAGCTTACTAAAATGGCTTTTCCTGTCATTAAGGGACGTAGAAAATCACCTTCTGTTTCACTGTCATTGTCATCGGTGTTAAACGCTTGGTCTTGTCGCTCTGCCCTGTCCACAGGTTAAAGTGTTGCACAATCAGCTGGTCCTTTTCCACAACGCCATCGCTGCCTACTTTGCTGGGAATCAGAAGCAGCTCGAACAGACCCTTAAACAGTTCCATATCAAATTGAAAACCCCGGGAGTGGATGCCCCATCTTGGCTTGAAGAACAGTAAAATCTCACCTGGAAAGAAAAGAAAGCTATACCGTTATATTTCTAAACAAACCTAACAAGAGTTAAATGGAGAGGGGGAAGCGGTGAGGGGCAACAACCATTGCAGTGAATCTTTCACAAACAGCTTTAATTTTTCCCTTTTTCACACCTTTACAATTGAACTGTTCAATTTGATAGGAAGGTGAGTGGCTTAAATATAAACATTATTTCTATAATTTGAACACAATAATTTTCCTTCTTGAGAAATCCTTTTGTATTGTGAGAGTTGATGGCTATTTCTGTAGTTTGAAAATATCTAATATAGATTTGCACTGACAAGATAAAAATTAAAGGTTTTTGGTCCTAGAAATGAGGGCCAGCTGTAACTTTTCCAAAGGGAGGTTTATGTGATTTGTATGAACATCAGATATTTTATATATGAATATATTAAACATCTTTATGAGAGTCATTTTCATGTATTAAAAAAAAGAAACTATTTTGCAGAGTAAATTATATGGGTCCTGCAGCACCCGCAGAGATGGCAGTGCTAATGAATCATTGGCCCATGGGGTTGTGGCAGATACCTTTTTAAAAATGAATCTGTACCATTGTGATTTTGTGTAGGTTTTTTTAAGACACAGGAATTACGTGGACATTTCTGTGAGGCATTTAAACTTGTGAATTTGTATTACCCAAGTCATTGGACAGTAACATTAGCAATTTTTTTTAGATTTATAATGAAACCTACTTTTTTTGTGTGTGTGTCTTTTTTTTTTGAGACAGGGTCTCGCTATGCAGTTCAGGCTGGCCTTCAGCTCACTTTGTAGCCCAGGCTGGTCTCGAACTCACAACGATCCTCCTGCCTCAGCCTCCTGAGTGCTGGGATTACAGGCGTGTGCCACCACACCCAGCATGAAACCTACTTTAAAAAAAAATTTTTTTTAAACAAGTGGACTTGGGAATTGAAATTCTCAATGGTTTCTAAAGTAGAAATCTGTACCTAGAAAGCTGGGTTTTGGATAAGTTCCATTTTGATAGAAGTGAATTCCTAGTGATCGTTCCTTGACCTCCATATATAATAATACCATTTAAGCCTTAAATCACAGATATGTGCCTTCTCAAGTACAGTAACTCTTATTCAACCAGTGTACATAATCCATGCCGAAACCCCCTTCTGATAATGTTTGACGTTTTGTTCTGTGTTATGGGACACTATGTATAAATGTTGGGTTTCTTTGTTCTCATGAAACCACATTTGAGGTTTATGGTGAAATAACTTTGAGTTTGATGTTTTGTTTCATGATTCCTTTTCAAAAAAGAGAAGACAGGATTTTTTCATCTGAGTAATGGAAAGGTGCGGGGGTAACGCGAAGGGTGATTGGAAGGGCAAGCGCTGCTTTCGCTGTGCAGAACTTGTGCTGTGTTGTGTGGTAGCCTCTCTGCCATGTGGTTCCTCAGTAACAGAATCCTCTGTACATGTAAAGTTCCTTTGATTGTTATCATAGACATAAATTAATATTCTGAGAGAGATCTCTTTTCCTGTTCATTTCTATTGTGTTGCAATGAAGTACTTATAATTACTGTTATACGTGAACTTTGTGGATTGTAAGATTTGTTATATATGTTCAAATGCCTTTTAGCTGGCTTTTTAATTCATTAGATGCCTATTTTGAGTGCTTAATACAATGTAATGTGACTGTAAATCATAAACTTATTTTAAATCATTTCCTCTGTACATTTGTACTCTGAAAGAGCCTTATTTTATTCTTCCAGCGGAATAACTACTTGTGATGGTTCATTTACATTCCCCAAAATGTGCCTCTAGTGTGAATTTTATATTCTTATTAAAAGTGTTTGCTGCAGTACCTTGTTTCTCTGGCCCTCATAGTTTTAAATTAGAAGTAATTATTTGGAAATTCTGAGGACATACGATTTTTTTTCCTGTGAAAAAAATCGGGAAAACAACAAAATAAAAAATGGTGCTTCTGTTACTTACAGTTGTTATGCTCAGTAAGTTATTCTTCTTCCTCCGTCTGAATCTCTTCTGGGAACTGAACAGGTCCAGTCTTAGCACACTCTAATAACAATTACAACAATGGAAGAGCTAGTTTCATGTTTTAATGATAAAAATACCAGTGACTCTGAGTTGTGGGTATGTGTGCAAGAGGAGTAAATAAGTTAACATACTAGATGGTATGGTAAGTTCACTTTGTTAGGAAAAGTACTTCGTAGTCAATGTAGGAAAAAAGGAAAATCTCACAAAATAACAGATAATAACTAGCTTCACAAGTGACCGAGTACCTAATACACTGAAGTTAGATCTTTTCATCGCCTATGTTTTGTATTATAAAGTCAGGTTCAGATATCCTTTAATAGGCATTCATTCGTCTTTGGCCTCCTGATTATTTTCTTAGGGTATATTCCCAGAAGTGAAGATGGGTCCTCAAAGTGTATCTGCACATTTCTAAGACTGTCTTGTTTGCCTTCAAGAAGAGCATTTACACCTCCCAGAGCACTCACAGGGCCAATTCAGCATGTTTTTAAAGCTACTGTGCCAAAAAAAAAAAAAGAGGACTCAGCAGGACATCACTTTATAAATGTTTTAGGTGGAAAGGGAAAAACTGTCAGGAAGATAGATAAAAGTTGAACAATCGGGAGTTTTCAGATGTGGGTGTGACAGGAGGAGATGGGTGGAAACAGTTGATTTTTCTCTCATTAAAATAGAAATTATTTTTAAAAGTGCCCTGAATAACCGGTGTGTGAAGTGGGACTCTCCATCCCAGTGCTTTCAGGTCCCAGGGTCCAAGAAGGACCTGGGCTGCTGAAGCTAAGAAGTGTTCTTTCCCCATCTAGAACACTGATGATGGAGTCCCATAGAGCATGAAACTAGAAGGTCCCTTAGAGACCAGCTAGCACTCTTTTTCACAGATGAAGAACCAAAGCCCCAAAACATGTTAAGCTAACAGCCTACACACCATGTTTGAATGCAATACCAGGTGAATATTTTCAGCTAAATACATGAGTTTCCACCCTTTAAGTCCTCTCATTTCAACTACATAATTTATCCCAGGCTCCTGGTTAAGATCCTTCTAAAGTTAATTATAGTGTATGTATTAAATGTCTTCAGTTGAAAAGAGTAACTCATCTGCTCCCAAATAGATTCATACCACATACAGTGCAACGTACGTAAGATGTTCATCCTTTCTATCCATTGATCTTTGTGGTATTCTGCAAAAGAAATCATCTGAGCCTGAAGTGTTACATGAAGTAAAATGTATATTGAAAAACTTCAAAAAGGTAAATTCCTTTTTATCATGGGACTGTTAATTTAAAGACTATTTTATCCACCTCAGAATGTGCTGTCTCCTTTAATTTTCACTGGAGGAAGAAAGGTGTAGAAAATACAAGCAGATTGCTGGTTCAGTGCCACAATTGTGTGTAATTTTTGCTAATATTTATGAAGTGCTACTTAGGATACCTGCGTTTTGTAATAATCCTAAATATCTTTTGCAGTAGCTCTTTTCCTGCTCTGTTCCGTACCTGGGAGAGTTGAGACCCCCTAGAGCCTTCTTAACTCAATGCTAACCAAATTTATGCATCGAAAACCTTCAATTCCCCTTTAAGAGTACAAATTTTTATGTTGGCTAAGGCTATCCACTTGAGAGTGGCTATTTTCTGATCAAAAGTCATGTTATATTTTGCATTAGTTCAAAGCTTTTCCAAGACTACACGTCCCTTACTCTTTTTGTAATACAGCAAGACCGATTAAAATAGAACAATACAAACAACTTTCCCTTTTTTGAAGACTTTCATTAAATTCCCTTCGAAGCTGCCACTTGAAGGTTTCCTGCTCAACAGGTTTCCTGGCATAAATGGTTCTTTATAATAAACTGCCAAAAGGTCCTCCCAGGGAACAGGAAAGTGAAGTTCAGCTTTATGTGTGTGAAGTAAAGGTTGGCTTCTCGAGTGTGCGTGTATTCAATTAGACTGTTTGTTACTGTGGCATGCACCCCTGTAGGGAAAGGGAGACTGCGCAATGGGAAGGCATGCTCGTCAGTCTGTAAGGCTTCTGTGCTGGTAAGTCATCCCTGTGCGGTCAGAGCTGGGCGCTTCAGCACTTTTATAAATGAGATGTTTCACAAAAACCAAAAGCAGTTTGTTTTGTTTGGGCCTAGACAAGACTCGGCCATGAGTATACTGTATGAGACTGGGAACTTCGCGCAGTGAAGGTTCAGCTATGAACTGTTGCCTCATCCGGAAGATGTCAGAGGCACAAGATAGCATATTGTTGGTCTTAGAAGTATTTAAAAGTGAAGTGGCGTGAAACCTGCAACTTTTTTTTTTTTTGGTACCGGGAATTGAACTGAGGACCTTGCGCTTGCCAAGCAGGAGCTGTGCCACTGAGCTAAATCCCTGGGTCCTGCAACTTATTTTTAAATGGTTTAGCATCAGCGAATACATTCATACATATATTTATGGAGAGGAAAAACTTGGAACTGGGAAAATGTTTTAGATATAGCAGAATATTAGCAGTTGTTAAAACGGGGTAGATACGTGGGGTTTCATGGTGCTAGTCTTTTAACTTTAAAAAGTATTTTATAATAAAAAAATAATTATTTTAGAAGTCTGGTTGGTGCAGAAAAGTAATAGGATTCTGCTAAATCCCATGGACCACAAAGGTGGCAGTTGGGCTTTGTGATGCGGCCGCGCTGGCCCCTCTCCTCCGGCACATACAGAACCCGCTGGAGCCGGCGTGAGAGACAGAAGCTCCGTGAGTGTGAAGCTGGCTAGTTCTCTGTCAGCAAAACACAGAAGAAACATGGCAAACGAAGAAGCAGGAACAGCTTAGGATAGGAGCCTGTAGAGTCGATTCCACGTAGGAAAACGTACGTTCAGTAAACTAGACTTTTTTTCCTCTCACTTTTCTCCTCAGTTAATTTCCAAGTTGATGTTTTCTATGTAGCTACTTGAAAATACAAGAGAAATTAAACTCCAAAATGAAACACTGTTTTAGCTTAAGATCATGTACTCTGCAATTTTTGGCCCTTTCTCCTAAATTGGCCTATACTGCTATTCTGTACTACAACTCTAGATTTCTTAAAATTTAGCAGCTCATTCATAGCATTATTATGATAATTTAAGACTGCTTAAAATACACTGGCACTCAGGTAATTTTTAATAACTTTTAATCTAAAAAGATATTTTATGAGCTGGCCAAATTTTCCCTAATTTGAGACTTTTTTTCAGTACTGGAGGTTGAACCCAAGACCCTCACACCGAGCTAGCTGCATTCCCAGCTCTTTATTTTTTGAGACAGTGTCTTACTAAATTGCCTAGGCTGGGCTTCAGTTTCTGATCGCCTGCGTCGGCCTCACAGGATGCTGGGATTACTGACTTCTTAAACTAGTAAAATAGCTCTTCCAGGTATCCCTCAAATAAATGCTAGATGTTTCCCTTTTTCTCACATTGTCATCCCTGTCCCCCCACATTGATTGCAGATTAAAAACAAGGAACATAACTGTGCATTAAATTTTCCTCATTTATATCCATAATAGAAGCAACAAACGCCCCGGCAGTGTTTTGAGAACTGAGTTTTAACCATGGTGATGGTTACTGTATAATCTCTGGCTCTCAGGACTTTTTTCCCTAAGTGTGTAAGAGTAAACAGTCTGTTTGCTGAATGACTGGTCATCTTCACTTTGTTGACTTTTGTCACCTGATCCCACTAACACCCTGAAGTCCAGATGACTCTTGAATCCAACAGTTCCTTTTTGGATTGGCAAGGACACACCTTTAACTCATCATTTAGATTACTTGCGGTATGAGTCTTTAAAAAGTAAGGGTCCAAGATTGCAGGTGGCACACACCTATAATCCCAGCTACTCAGGAGGCTGAGGCAGGAAGATCACAAAATTCAGGCCACCCTGGGTAATTTAGCAAGACCATGTCTCAAAATTTAAAAAAACAAAAAAATGGATGGACGTGTAACTCAGCACTTATGGGGTTCAATTCTCCAATACAGCAATCATCATCATTATCATCACCTAAGGGGTTGGGGTTGTGGGTAGCTCAGTGACAAGAGCATTTGCCTGGCATCTGCAAAGGCCCTGGGTTCTATCCCCAGCACTGCCAAAAAAAAAAATCTAAATATTTTTGTTCAAATTTTTATCTAAAAAAGATTCATCATTTTCTTCACAGTGCTTAGGATTTTCCTTCAATTGAGCTGCCATAAATTAAGAGAAATTAGTTAGAAATTGCAAATAACCCCTAGCCTGAGGGAAAAAAAAAACCAAAACAATAAAAAAAATTTTTTTGTGCATTGGAGATCTTGCCTAAACTCACAAGGGAGTAAAACAGCAGGCTCTGGTCCCAACTTGCCCTTTTGTCCTCCAAAAAAAAAAAAAAAAAAAGTACAGTGATTAATGAGAGGCTGTTGTGCTGTCTTCGGATTTTCAAGCTTTTGGAGCCACTATTTATGCTCATGGTTGGAGTCCTGAAAATGAGTCTTTTTTTCCCTGCAGCACAAGTAGCTTCAGTCCAGGCCAGTCCACACTTCCTCACCAGTGACCTCAGCCTTGACCTTGATTTATTCAGGGAAGAACTCTGCCTGGCTGATCCTTTCAGCTCATTTTTACGTGAATTCCTTTTCACACAGAGTGAATTGGGATTGCCCGGTTAATTAAGGAAAATGTAATTCATGATTAATTTTTTCATCTGCTGACTCTTCATGGTTATAATATCATTTTTCCCCTGCAGTGGCTTCTTCGGAGTCTTGCATAGTTATAGTTGCCGTATGGAAGCACTTGCACCCCAAGAAGTGGCATACTATTATGAACATACTATTATGACTAGACAGTCATCTTATGAGGCCATGCTTAAGGTCTTCAGTTGGAAGCAAGAATCCACTTCCCATCTCTGTAGTGTAGCCCTAAAAGATCCAAGCTACATGCTTCATTCCCAGTCTTCTTCATCAGCTCCTTTTTACGTTTCAGATGAAAAACTCAATCTCCTCACTTGTGTGCTCCAACCATGCCAGAGCTGGCGCTGTTCTGCAGCCCCGCAGCCCCCTGAACTGGCCTGTGCGGGCGTATGTTCTTCAGTTCCCTGTAAAATGTGATGTGTGGCTGCTGTCCTTGCACACTTACCTGGAAATCCTACTTCAAAGAGCTTTGGTCTGATGATTCTCTTCTGGACCTTAGAAGCCTATCGAGGGCAAGAACTGTCTTGGACATTCTTTGCCTTTCCTGTGCTTGCATGTCTGGCGCTCAGGGTGCTCAGCAGTGATGGTTTGCACGCTGGAGCCTTTGGCCTTGAGTGACTGGAAACCCGTTGGTGCTGTTTGTTCGTGAAGTGGATCACAAGCTTAGATGGCAGGCGCTTTGATGCCCAGATTCCTGGGAGTAGATGCTGGTAAGGTTTGCAGGTGAGTAAGACAGCCCTGCCCTCACGCTTTTGGGCTTAATGGGGAGAGCATCTGCATAAATCAGAGGAATGAGTGGCGTGAAGGAGGAGGACCAGCGTGGAGAACATACTATTAGTGGCTAAGAATGGAAGTAGCTGGTCCTGATTCCAGATGGGAAGTCCTGACTTTTCAGGTCTGCGCGGGCATGTGGGGGGGAGGAAGGGTTCATTTACCATCACACTGTAGCAGCTTGTTGTGTGAAGAAGGTTTCAGCCGTGCTGCCCAACTAAGTCTTATATAAATCAAACTTAAATATAAGATCCTACTTTTCTTTGTAGGCTTTGACTCTAAACACTTTTCCCCTCTACCAGTCAACCCACGTGAATGCTTGCATGCTTGATTCCTTTTTCACCTTTTGGCACTAGAATATTTGGGTCCTTGAAGTGGTAGAATTCATGTGAACTTCCTAGGTCATCAGGAGAGAGCTGTTGGTTAGAAGACCTAGCCATAGGGCTGGGATGGTAGAGTGCAGAAGGTCCTGGATTCAATCCCCAGCTCCACAAAGGGAGCATATATACGTGACCTTAGTGTTGATCTGGAGGTCAGTCCAAGGGCTTCCGCGTTTTAGAAGGAGAAGATGTTGATACCTAGCTACCCAGTTGTTTACCTGTGGACTATAAGTAGAGAGGCTCCCTGGGACTGGGGTATATAAAGCTTCAGGGTCACCCAAGGAATATTTAGAAGCTACAGAAATATCTTTCTGGAACTTGTCAACAATTCTGGTAGGTAAGTTCTTTATCGCAGAACTGATTTTGTGGCCTCATTCAGAAGAAATTGACTTACTGTGACATAGAAGATGCACACTAAAAAACTGTCTTCATTGGATTTCTCAAGAGCTTTGGCTGAAGGTAGAGTAGCGTGTGACTTTTGTTAGAAATCCGGATCCTGTGGTGTGTGGTGACACTCTCAGAGATGGAGGCAGGAGGGCCACAAGTTTCAGCCCACCCTGGACAATTCAGTGACTTAGAGCAGACCCTGTCTGAAAATTTTAAAAGGGCTAGGGATGTTGCTATTTTAATCCTAATAATTGTTTTATTCTAAATTAGTACACACAGTATAAGCAATTCTCAAACTTATTGGAGGAACAGTGTGTGTGTGTGTGTGTGTATGTGTGTGTGTGTGTGTCTTTGTTTCCGGTAGGAGGTCAGCAAGTTAGGAGAGAAGATGAAAGGGGAGGAGTCCCTGGTTTAATCCCAACAGATCCCACTGCCCAGGCCCACAAAAGGGTGTGAACAAGAGCTCATTGCAATGCTGAGGGTTGGATAGGAATTTGCTTTGTATCCACAGCCAGTCAAAACTTGACTAATAGTATTTTCAACAAAAAGCTTACCCTTTGCTTTCTCCAAAAATGGTCCATTTTAGTTGCTTCTATAAATCTTCTGGAGAAATATTAAGATCCCAACTACCACCTAGCATCTGGGCCCTGGGCTCAATTCCTAGCATTCTGATTACTACAGATTGGCCTCATCATGTGCTATCATACCAAAGTATTTACCTGAAAAATTGAAACTTAGGGCAAAGAAATCGTCCACAGCTCTTTCACCAAACTAAGTGCACACCCAATTTCGAAGGGCACAAAAAGGTATTGTCAAGTTCCTAGTTCACCAACAAGGCCTTTCACCCACCTTGGTACGCCCTATGAAGTCTCATACAACTTGTGCACATAGTATCCCATTAGACACACACACACACACACACACACACACACACACACACACACATTGTTGATCCACTAGGTTTGTTTGGGAACTGCTTATACTGTGTGTGTTGTGGTTTCAAATTACTGTTTGCTCTTTTAACTTCTTAGAAGGATAAACAGTGTGGAAACAAAACCAGTAGCAAAAGAAACTGACATCTGACCTACTCCTTATAATTCCTCTTATTCAGAGCCACACATTTAGTTTTTATGATGGGCAAAGGAAAAAAACTGATATACTGTCATGTTATATTTTAAAGCTATTTTTTCTGCTCACAGTTTGAATGCTGTAATAGCCAGGCCTCCATTTATAACTAACACCAGCGGGGTCTCTAAGCACCAAATGGATGGGGAACTAAAAAGATCCCACTGAAGGTTTTCTGGGTGGGAACTCAGTGTTGTACATAGTATTTCCCCTATTCACAGCTTCAAACACACACATACACACACACACAAGCAACACACACAACACACATGCACCCTCAAAAGCAGAAAATGGACAATTCGCTCTAAATAAATACAAACAGGTACAGACAAAGGTTGTCAGGTATCCTATTGCTTCATTCCTCTGTGTTGGGTAAGAGTTGTTTTTAATCTCTCTGACCCTCAGGTAGATGGGGGACTGTGGCTGACAACTACCTGCACATACTCCAAGCAAGGGAGATGTGTGGATGCTGCCATGGATACTAAGGTCACACACAAAAACACTTCCTATTTAAAACTTTCAGAAATAACTACTTAGAACCCAGGGGAAAAAACTGCCCTTGTAACCGGCAAAGCCTAATCACTGTTTACTGTATTTAAGGGCAACTCACTACCTATTTAAATTTCTCAACCTGTGAAAATAAAATATATTGTCAGTTCTAAAGTTGTTTGAAAAATTACAGGAATGTGATATTTGCATTTTGCTAACAAGGTATTGGATGCAAAGTTGGATTCATAGTGACAGTAATAATTCTGATTTTATTTATTCTTTCCACTCTCGGACTAAACCATGGCCTACCAGTTTCTCTCAGCTCTGAGAGTGGATTGGGGTGAACTGGCTGGCTGTTTCTTTCTGCAGTTTCCAAAATTAAGAGACAAAGAGACAACCTATACACACTGAACAACTGAGCTCATTAGATAGGTTTTAAGAAGGATAAAAATGAACAATTTTAAGTACATCTCAGTCTACATCATAAAAAAGAAAAGCAGAAGGAAGGGAAGAAGGGAAATCTCAGAGATTTAAGGTCAGTCACCTCAGCCCTATGCCTAGGGGCCTGGTTTCCCTGTGTGAGGCCAGCTCATAGATGAAATTTACCTTAAATCAGCAAATACGTGAGTTTCAGACTGTAAAGTATTCCTTAGAGTGGATCCTGACATTTGATGCAGTTTGGTTGGAAGGCTTTGTTTAGTGGTTCCCAAGGACAGATTCGAGTACAGAATACTCGGAGTGGAAGACATGGAGGACTTCGGAGGTGGAGGGAAGCAGACAGACCAGGAACTGGAGAAGGAAATGGAGATGTGCACACAGACAGCCCCAGGACAGCAGAGAGCAGGCTGTGAGGAGGAGGGGAAACAGCGGCACAGCGCCTGCCTGAGTTCGATTCCTGGTACCAGAAGAAAAACAAACAAACCAAAAAAAGGACATGAGGCCAGGGCTTGCCTAGCACTGCCTGGGCCGCACCTGGAACACCCTCCTCCAGAGGCTTGGCTTGCTCAGGAAGCAAGGGCTGGAGTCGAGGGGCTCCGCCTTCTGCAGCAGCAGCAGTCCCCGCTCCCCAGCCATGAACTCGATGCCGAGCTGATTTCAGGTCCACCCCACTGCAGTCTTCCTCAAAGGCTGACAGGCACATTTTGGGGATCTAGATGCGCGGGAGCTCTTTGCTGGCAAGCACAAGCTCAGGTGAGATGAGGATAAAGAGCCACATATTAGTACTGCAGGGGAGGAATGAATTGTTTTGTACATTGGCAGCCTTTGATCCCACCCATTAGGTTATGAACTCTGCCTATTAGTTTAGTGATCTTTTGACTGCTTAAATAGGTACAATTCAAAAAACAAGTCCAAAAAAGCACGGCCCATTTGGGGGCCATGAGTGATGGGGGGCGGCAGGCAGATTGGGGGGTGCAGTCAGCGGATCAGGCTAAGTCACCATGTAGCCCATAGAAGGTGGGTAAGGTGATGAGATCAGACTTCTAAAGGCAGAGAGCTAACAGCACCTTCAGGATGGACTTATGGAAGAGGCAGAGAAAGTACCCTGAGGTAGAGGACACAGGCGTCCCAATCAGCCTCTCCAAGCTGGAAGGTACAAAATGGAGGGTTTCTGGGGTTATCCTAAGACTCAAGACGCCCAATACACGACCAACAGCAAACACACATGAATCCGTCTGCCTTCCTCCAGTGAGGGCTGGTGTGGCAGTGGCTATCAACTACATGCAAGCGACCCTGGAAAATGACAAGAAATGTGGCTAATAGTGGACACAAGGAATTTACGGGGGAAACAGCCTAAGGAAAAGCTGGAATTTCAACTTTAGAAACTAATCTTACATAAAAGGACAGAACTGACACACTGTATTTTGCTACAAGAACTATACGGATTAAAGAGTCCCTGACAGGTGGAACCATGAATGGAGCTGCTCAGGGTTCCACTTCTTTCATTTTTCCTGACCCTTCCAAGGAGAGATACCTAACATCCTATGAGTGTTGATAGATTTTTGTTTAAAAACAAGTTACAGCTTCAGGGCCCACCAAACCAGGATGAAGTCAGAAGGCAATTCCTGCGGGTTAATAGTGGACAATGAAGAGCAAGAGCTGGAAGAGCTCTGTGGCTGTCTTCAAAGAAAAAGTCAGCAGGGAGGCAGAGAGCAGGCCCTTGGGCCAGGACGCTGCCGGGAGATCAGGGACCAGGGGTGGGGGATGGGCCGCCCAACTTGACCCCTTAAAAATGGCTTTTTTGCGATAAGATCTCACTATATTATCTTCACTGGCTCCACCTCCAGGGTTCACACGATCCTCCTGTCTCAGCCTCCCTAGTGGACAGGACTACAGGCATTGCGCCATGCACTGGTCTAGAAAATGGCCCTTTCCGGACGGCACATGCTCAATACACGTCAGGAAAGCAGGAGTTCAGAGCAGGCTGTAGTGAGGACGGGCCATCGGACGACGCTCTGGTAAAAGAAACCGAGGGATGCCATTCCCTGCCTCCCTTTGGACCCGCCCTAGCTTTGGCCTGTGGAGTCCGTCGATTAGGGACTGATACTGCTGTGGCTTGGCTGGGTCGTTTCTTTCCGTGGAGGGCGGAACCTGGTCAGTGGCTGGGAACTGGCCGGTGGCGGCGCCGCTCTGAGCTATGGGCTTCCTCGCTTGGCCGGCTGGTGACAGTGACAGGGCTCGCGCGCGGGCTTCGGGGCTGCGATGGGGAGCAGAGGGACGGGGCCGGGTGGAGCAGGCGGAAGTCCTCGGGCCCGGGGGCGGGAAAGCCCTGCCTGGCGTGTGGGACTGAGGCAGAGGTGGCGATGACTCCATCCGCAGAGGCCTCCCCGCCCGGGCGGCTGCTTTTCGCGCGGCCGGTTTCCCCGGGTCACTTGGACCATTCCCTTCTCCCTGCTGGCGTCACAGGTCCCTCTGACAAGCATAAAAAATAAAAAGATGCGAGTAGACTGATTTGTTCCCTTCGATGAGAAGTGGGGGGAGCCCTTCCCAGCCGGCGTCCGTCCTTCAAGCAAGAAAGGGATCGTGTTTTTTCCCTCCCTAAAAGCGAAAGGCTCCCGTCACTGCCATCGAAGTTGAAAACAATAGCAAAAATGCACAGGCTGGGGGCCCCGGGAGGAGCTGGGCTGTGCGCGGCGGGCGCGCGGGGATCGGGCTCCGGGGGTCGGCGTG